>NW_027139022.1:0-20000 GCF_035084215.1 Heptranchias perlo | reverse complement strand
GGTACAGGGTTAGATACAGAGTAAAGCTCCCTCTACACTGTCCCGTCAAACACTCCCAGGGCAGGTACAGGGTTAGATACAGAGTAAAGCTCCCTCCACACTGTCCAGTCAAACACTCCCAGGGGCAGGTATAGGGTTAGATACAGAGTAAAGCTCCCTCTACACTGTCCCATCAAACACTCCCAGGGTCAGGTACAGGGTTAGATACAGAGTAAAGCTCCCTCTACACTGTCCCATCGAACACTCCCAGGGCAGGTACAGGGTTAGATACAGATTAAAGCTCCCTCTACACTGTCCCATCAAACACTCCCAGGGCAGGTACAGGGTTAGATACAGAGTAAAGCTCCCTCTACACTGTCCCATCAAACACTCCCAGGTCAGGTACAGGGTTAGATACATCGTAAAGGTCCCTCCACACTGTCCCATCAAACACTCCCAGGGCAGGTACAGGGTTAGATACAGAGTAAAGCTCCCTCTACACTGTCCCATCAAACACTCCCAGGGCAGGTACAGGGTTAGATACAGAGTAAAGGTCCCTCTACACTGTCCCATCAAACACTCCCTGGGCAGGTACAGGGTTAGATACAGAGTAAAGCTCCCTCTACACTGTCCCATCAAACACTCCCAGGGCAGGTACAGGGTTAGATACAGAGTAAAGCTCCCTCTACACTGTCCCATCAAACACTCCCAGGGCAGGTACAGGGTTAGATACAGAGTAAAGGTCCCTCTACACTGTCCCGTCAAACACTCCCAGGGCAGGTACAGGGTTAGATACAGAGTAAAGCTCCCTCTACACTGTCCCATCAAACACTCCCAGGGCAGGTACAGGGTTAGATACAGAGTAAAGCTCCCTCTACACTGTCCCATCAAACACTCCCAGGGCAGGTACAGGGTTAGATACAGAGTAAAGCTCCCTCTACACTGTCCCGTCAAACACTCCCAGGGCAGGTACAGGGTTAGATACATCGTAAAGGTCCCTCTACACTGTCCCATCAAACACTCCCAGGGTCAGGTACAGGGTTAGATACAGAGCAAAGCTCCCTCTACACTGTCCCGTCAAACACTCACAGGGGCAGGTACAGGGTTAGATACAGAGTAAAGCTCCCTCTACACTGTCCCATCAAACACTCCCAGGACAGGGACAGGGTTAGATACAGAGTAAAGCTCCCTCCACACTGTCCCATCAAACACTCCCAGGGCAGGTACAGGGTTAGATACAGAGTAAAGCTCCCTCTACACTGTCCCATCAAACACTCCCAGGGCAGGTACAGGGTTAGATACAGAGGAAAGCTCCCTCCACACTGTCCCATCAAACACTCCCAGGACAGGTGCAGGGTTAGATACAGAGTAAAGCTCCCTCCGCACTCTCCCATCAAACACTCCCAGGGCAGGTACAGGGTTAGATACAGAGTAAAGCTCCCTCTACACTGTCCCGTCAAACACTCCCAGGACAGGGACAGGGTTAGATACAGAGTAAAGCTCCCTCTACACTGTCCCATCAAACACTCCCAGGACAGGTACAGGGTTAGATACAGAGTAAAGCTCCCTCTGCACTGTCCCATCAAACACTCACAGGGCAGGTACAGGGTTAGATACAGAGTAAAGCTCCCTCTACACTGTCCCTTCAAACACTCCCAGGGCAGGTACAGGGTTAGATACAGAGTAAAGCTCCCTCTACACTGTCCCATCAAACACTCCCAGGGCAGGTACAGGGTTAGATACAGAGTAAAGCTCCCTCTGCACTGTCCCATCAAACACTCCCAGGGTCAGGTACAGGGTTCGATACAGAGTAAAGCTCCCTCTGCACTGTCCCATCAAACACTCCCAGGGCAGGTACAGGGTTAGATACAGAGTAAAGCTCCCTCTACACTGTCCCATCAAACACTCCCAGGGCAGGTACAGGGTTAGATACAGAGTAAAGCTCCCTCTACACTGTCCCATCAAACACTCCCAGGGCAGGTACAGGGTTAGATACAGAGTAAAGCTCCCTCTACACTGTCCCGTCAAACACTCCCAGGGCAGGTACAGGGTTAGATACAGAGTAAAGCTCCCTCTGCACTGTCCCATCAAACACTCCCAGGGGCAGGTACAGGGTTAGATACAGAGTAAAGCTCCCTCTGCACTGTCCCATCAAACACTCCCAGGGCAGGTACAGGGTTAGATACAGAGTAAAGCTCCCTCTACACTGTCCCGTCAAACACTCCCAGGGCAGGTACAGGGTTAGATACAGAGTAAAGCTCCCTCTACACTGTCCCATCAAACACTCCCAGGGCAGGTACAGGGTTAGATACAGAGTAAAGCTCCCTCTACACTGTCCCATCAAACACTCCCAGGGCAGGTACAGGGTTAGATACAGAGTAAAGCTCCCTCTACACTGTCCCGTCAAACACTCCCAGGGTCAGGTACAGGGTTAGATACAGAGTAAAGCTCCCTCTACACTGTCCCATCAAACACTCCCAGGGTCAGGTACAGGGTTAGATACAGAGTAAAGCTCCCTCTACACTGTCCCATCAAACACTCCCAGGGCAGGTACAGGGTTAGATACAGAGTAAAGCTCCCTCTACACTGTCCCATCAAACACTCCCAGGGCAGGTACAGGGTTAGATACAGAGTAAAGCTCCCTCTACACTGTCCCATCAAACACTCCCAGGGTCAGGTACAGGGTTAGATACAGAGTAAAGCTCCCTCTACACTGTCCCATCAAACACTCCCAGGGTCAGGTACAGGGTTAGATACAGAGTGAAGCTCCCTCTGCACTGTCCCATCAAACACTCCCAGGGCAGGTACAAGGTTAGATACAGAGTAAAGCTCCCTCTACACTGTCCCATCAAACACTCCCAGGGCAGGTACAGGGTTCGATACAGAGTAAAGCTCCCTCTGCACTGTCCCATCAAACACTCCCAGGGCAGGTACAAGGTTAGATACAGAGTAAAGCTCCCTCTACACTGTCCCATCAAACACTCCCAGGGCAGGTACAGGGTTAGACACAGAGTAAAGCTCCCTCTACACTGTCCCGTCAAACACTCCCAGGGTCAGGTACAGGGTTAGATACAGAGTAAAGCTCCCTCTACACTGTCCCGTCAAACACTCCCAGGGTCAGGTACAGGGTTAGATACAGAGTAAAGCTCCCTCTACACTGTCCCATCAAACACTCCCAGGGCAGGTACAGGGTTAGATACAGAGTAAAGCTCCCTCTACACTGTCCCGTCAAACACTCCCAGGGGCAGGTACAGGTTTAGATACAGAGTAAAGCTCCCTCTACAATGTCCCATCAAACACTCCCAGGGCAGGTACAGGGTTAGACACAGAGTAAAGCTCCCTCTGCACTGTCCCATCAATCACTCCCAGGGCAGGTACAGGGTTAGATAGAGAGTAAAGCTCCCTCTGCACTGTCCCATCAAACACTCCCAGGGCAGGTACAGGGTTAGATACAGAGTAAAGCTCCCTCTACACTGTCCCATCAAACACTCCCAGGGCAGGTACATGGTTAGATACAGAGTAAAGCTCCCTCTACACTGTCCCATCAAACACTCCCAGGGCAGGTACAGGGTTAGATACAGAGTAAAGGTCCCTCTACACTGTCCCGTCAAACACTCCCAGGGCAGGTACAGGGTTAGATACAGAGTAAAGCTCCCTCTACACTGTCCCATCAAACACTCCCAGGGCAGGTACAGGGTTAGATACAGAGTAAAGCTCCCTCTACACTGTCCCATCAAACACTCCCAGGGCAGGTACAGGGTTAGATACAGAGTAAAGCTCCCTCTACACTGTCCCGTCAAACACTCCCAGGGCAGGTACAGGGTTAGATACATCGTAAAGGTCCCTCTACACTGTCCCATCAAACACTCCCAGGGTCAGGTACAGGGTTAGATACAGAGTAAAGCTCCCTCTACACTGTCCCGTCAAACACTCACAGGGGCAGGTACAGGGTTAGATACAGAGTAAAGCTCCCTCTACACTGTCCCATCAAACACTCCCAGGGCAGGTCCAGGGTTAGATACAGAGTAAAGCTCCCTCCACACTGTCCCATCAAACACTCCCAGGGCAGGTACAGGGTTAGATACAGAGTAAAGCTCCCTCTACACTGTCCCATCAAACACTCCCAGGGCAGGTACAGGGTTAGATACAGAGTAAAGCTCCCTCCACACTGTCCCATCAAACACTCCCAGGACAGGTGCAGGGTTAGATACAGAGTAAAGCTCCCTCCGCACTCTCCCATCAAACACTCCCAGGGCAGGTACAGGGTTAGATACAGAGTAAAGCTCCCTCTACACTGTCCCGTCAAACACTCCCAGGACAGGGACAGGGTTAGATACAGAGTAAAGCTCCCTCTACACTGTCCCATCAAACACTCCCAGGACAGGTACAGGGTTAGATACAGAGTAAAGCTCCCTCTGCACTGTCCCATCAAACACTCACAGGGCAGGTACAGGGTTAGATACAGAGTAAAGCTCCCTCTACACTGTCCCTTCAAACACTCCCAGGGCAGGTACAGGGTTAGATACAGAGTAAAGCTCCCTCTACACTGTCCCATCAAACACTCCCAGGGCAGGTACAGGGTTAGATACAGAGTAAAGCTCCCTCTGCACTGTCCCATCAAACACTCCCAGGGTCAGGTACAGGGTTCGATACAGAGTAAAGCTCCCTCTGCACTGTCCCATCAAACACTCCCAGGGCAGGTACAGGGTTAGATACAGAGTAAAGCTCCCTCTACACTGTCCCATCAAACACTCCCAGGGCAGGTACAGGGTTAGATACAGAGTAAAGCTCCCTCTACACTGTCCCATCAAACACTCCCAGGGCAGGTACAGGGTTAGATACAGTGTAAAGCTCCCTCTACACTGTCCCGTCAAACACTCCCAGGGCAGGTACAGGGTTAGATACAGAGTAAAGCTCCCTCTGCACTGTCCCATCAAACACTCCCAGGGGCAGGTACAGGGTTAGATACAGAGTAAAGCTCCCTCTGCACTGTCCCATCAAACACTCCCAGGGCAGGTACAGGGTTAGATACAGAGTAAAGCTCCCTCTACACTGTCCCGTCAAACACTCCCAGGGCAGGTACAGGGTTAGATACAGAGTAAAGCTCCCTCTACACTGTCCCATCAAACACTCCCAGGGCAGGTACAGGGTTAGATACAGAGTAAAGCTCCCTCTACACTGTCCCATCAAACACTCCCAGGGCAGGTACAGGGTTAGATACAGAGTAAAGCTCCCTCTACACTGTCCCGTCAAACACTCCCAGGGTCAGGTACAGGGTTAGATACAGAGTAAAGCTCCCTCTACACTGTCCCATCAAACACTCCCAGGGTCAGGTACAGGGTTAGATACAGAGTAAAGCTCCCTCTACACTGTCCCATCAAACACTCCCAGGGCAGGTACAGGGTTAGATACAGAGTAAAGCTCCCTCTACACTGTCCCATCAAACACTCCCAGGGCAGGTACAGGGTTAGATACAGAGTAAAGCTCCCTCCACACTGTCCCATCAAACACTCCCAGCGTCAGGTACAGGGTTAGATACAGAGTAAAGCTCCCTCTACACTGTCCCATCAAACACTCCCAGGGTCAGGTACAGGGTTCGATACAGAGTGAAGCTCCCTCTGCACTGTCCCATCAAACACTCCCAGGGCAGGTACAAGGTTAGATACAGAGTAAAGCTCCCTCTACACTGTCCCATCAAACACTCCCAGGGCAGGTACAGGGTTCGATACAGAGTAAAGCTCCCTCTGCACTGTCCCATCAAACACTCCCAGGGCAGGTACAAGGTTAGATACAGAGTAAAGCTCCCTCTACACTGTCCCATCAAACACTCCCAGGGCAGGTACAGGGTTAGACACAGAGTAAAGCTCCCTCTTCACTGTCCCATCAAACACTCCCAGGGCAGGTACAGGGTTAGATACAGAGTAAAGCTCCCTCTACACTGTCCCGTCAAACACTCCCAGGGGCAGGTACAGGGTTAGATACAGAGTAAAGCTCCCTCTACAATGTCCCATCAAACACTCCCAGGGCAGGTACAGGGTTAGACACAGAGTAAAGCTCCCTCTGCACTGTCCCATCAATCACTCCCAGGGCAGGTACAGGGTTAGATAGAGAGTAAAGCTCCCTCTGCACTGTCCCATCAAACACTCCCAGGGCAGGTACAGGGTTAGATACAGAGTAAAGCTCCCTCTACACTGTCCCATCAAACACTCCCAGGGCAGGTACATGGTTAGATACAGAGTAAAGCTCCCTCTACACTGTCCCATCAAACACTCCCAGGGCAGGTACAGGGTTAGATACAGAGTAAAGGTCCCTCTACACTGTCCCGTCAAACACTCCCAGGGCAGGTACAGGGTTAGATACAGAGTAAAGCTCCCTCTACACTGTCCCATCAAACACTCCCAGGGCAGGTACAGGGTTAGATACAGAGTAAAGCTCCCTCTACACTGTCCCATCAAACACTCCCAGGGCAGGTACAGGGTTAGATACAGAGTAAAGCTCCCTCTACACTGTCCCGTCAAACACTCCCAGGGCAGGTACAGGGTTAGATACATCGTAAAGGTCCCTCTACACTGTCCCATCAAACACTCCCAGGGTCAGGTACAGGGTTAGATACAGAGTAAAGCTCCCTCTACACTGTCCCGTCAAACACTCACAGGGGCAGGTACAGGGTTAGATACAGAGTAAAGCTCCCTCTACACTGTCCCATCAAACACTCCCAGGGCAGGTCCAGGGTTAGATACAGAGTAAAGCTCCCTCCACACTGTCCCATCAAACACTCCCAGGGCAGGTACAGGGTTAGATACAGAGTAAAGCTCCCTCTACACTGTCCCATCAAACACTCCCAGGGCAGGTACAGGGTTAGATACAGAGTAAAGCTCCCTCCACACTGTCCCATCAAACACTCCCAGGACAGGTGCAGGGTTAGATACAGAGTAAAGCTCCCTCCGCACTCTCCCATCAAACACTCCCAGGGCAGGTACAGGGTTAGATACAGAGTAAAGCTCCCTCTACACTGTCCCGTCAAACACTCCCAGGACAGGGACAGGGTTAGATACAGAGTAAAGCTCCCTCTACACTGTCCCATCAAACACTCCCAGGACAGGTACAGGGTTAGATACAGAGTAAAGCTCCCTCTGCACTGTCCCATCAAACACTCACAGGGCAGGTACAGGGTTAGATACAGAGTAAAGCTCCCTCAACACTGTCCCTTCAAACACTCCCAGGGCAGGTACAGGGTTAGATACAGAGTAAAGCTCCCTCTACACTGTCCCATCAAACACTCCCAGGGCAGGTACAGGGTTAGATACAGAGTAAAGCTCCCTCTGCACTGTCCCATCAAACACTCCCAGGGTCAGGTACAGGGTTCGATACAGAGTAAAGCTCCCTCTGCACTGTCCCATCAAACACTCCCAGGGCAGGTACAGGGTTAGATACAGAGTAAAGCTCCCTCTACACTGTCCCATCAAACACTCCCAGGGCAGGTACAGGGTTAGATACAGAGTAAAGCTCCCTCTACACTGTCCCATCAAACACTCCCAGGGCAGGTACAGGGTTAGATACAGAGTAAAGCTCCCTCTACACTGTCCCGTCAAACACTCCCAGGGCAGGTACAGGGTTAGATACAGAGTAAAGCTCCCTCTACACTGTCCCATCAAACACTCCCAGGGTCAGGTACAGGGTTAGATACAGAGTAAAGCTCCCTCTACACTGTCCCATCAAACACTCCCAGGGTCAGGTACAGGGTTAGATACAGAGTGAAGCTCCCTCTGCACTGTCCCATCAAACACTCCCAGGGCAGGTACAAGGTTAGATACAGAGTAAAGCTCCCTCTACACTGTCCCATCAAACACTCCCAGGGCAGGTACAGGGTTAGACACAGAGTAAAGCTCCCTCTACACTGTCCCGTCAAACACTCCCAGGGTCAGGTACAGGGTTAGATACAGAGTAAAGCTCCCTCTACACTGTCCCGTCAAACACTCCCAGGGTCAGGTACAGGGTTAGATACAGAGTAAAGCTCCCTCTACACTGTCCCATCAAACACTCCCAGGGCAGGTACAGGGTTAGATACAGAGTAAAGCTCACTCTACACTGTCCCGTCAAACACTCCCAGGGGCAGGTACAGGGTTAGATACAGAGTAAAGCTCCCTCTACAATGTCCCATCAAACACTCCCAGGGCAGGTACAGGGTTAGACACAGAGTAAAGCTCCCTCTGCACTGTCCCATCAATCACTCCCAGGGCAGGTACAGGGTTAGATAGAGAGTAAAGCTCCCTCTGCACTGTCCCATCAAACACTCCCAGGGCAGGTACAGGGTTAGATACAGAGTAAAGCTCCCTCCACACTGTCCCGTCAAACACTCCCAGGGCAGGTACAGGGTTAGATACAGAGTAAAGCTCCCTCTGCACTGTCCCATCAAACACTCCCAGGGCAGGTACAGGGTTGGACACAGAGTAAAGCTCCCTCTACACTGACCCATCAAACACTCCCAGGGCAGGTACAGGGTTAGATACAGAGTAAAGCTCCCTCTACACTGTCCCGTCAAACACTCCCAGGGGCAGGTACAGGGTTAGATACAGAGTAAAGCTCCCTCTACAATGTCCCATCAAACACTCCCAGGGCAGGTACAGGGTTAGACACAGAGTAAAGCTCCCTCTGCACTGTCCCATCAATCACTCCCAGGGCAGGTACAGGGTTAGATAGAGAGTAAAGCTCCCTCTGCACTGTCCCATCAAACACTCCCAGGGCAGGTACAGGGTTAGATACAGAGTAAAGCTCCCTCTACACTGTCCCGTCAAACACTCCCAGGGCAGGTACAGCGTGAGATACAGAGTAAAGCTCCCTCTACACTGTCCCATCAAACACTCCCAGGGCAGGTACAGGGTTAGATACAGAGTAAAGCTCCCTCTACACTGTCCCATCAAACACTCCCAGGGCAGGTACAGGGTTAGATACAGAGTAAAGCTCCCTCTACACTGTCCCATCAAACACTCCCAGGGGATTGGAGAGAGAGGGGGATCGGAGGGAGAGGAGAGAGGGGGTCAGGGGATCGGAGGGAGGGGGTCGGAGGGAGGAGCGGGGATCGGAGGGAGAGGAGAGAGGGGGTCGGGGGATCGGAGGGAGGGGGTCGGAGGGAGGAGCAGGGATCGGAGGGAGAGGAGGGAGGGGGTCGGGGGGATCGGAGGGAGGGGGTCGGAGGGAGGAGCGGGGATCGGAGGGAGAGGAGGGAGGGGGTCGGGGGGAGGAGCGGGGATCGGAGGGAGTGGAGAGAGGGGGTCGGGGATCGGAGGGAGAGGGTCGGAGGGAGGAGCGGGGATCGGAGGGAGTGGAGAGAGGGGGTCGGGGATCGGAGGGAGGGGGATTGGAGGGAGGGGGTTGGAGGGAGAGGGAAAGAATGGTGAGAAAGACCCCACTCAAGTTTTTTCATGTCATTGGACAGGTGATGTTCCAATTGGTCGGGAGGGAGACGAGAACAGCCAATGGGAGTTGGAGGTCCCTGGTTGGGAGCCAAAGTTTGACCGGGGGACAGGAGGGGGAACGGACGGTCTCTACACCCCAATATACAGTAACAGGGACCCTTCACCCCACGGGACAGTCTCTATACCCCAATATACAGTAACAGGGACCCTTCACCCCACGGGACGGTCTCTATACCCCAATATACAGTAACAGGGACCCTTCACCCCACGGGACAGTCTCTATACCCCAATATACAGTAACAGGGACCCTTCACCCCACGGGACAGTCTCTATACCCCAATATACAGTAACAGGGACCCTTCACCCCACGGGACAGTCTCTATACCCCAATATACAGTAACAGGGACCCTTTACCCCACGGGACAGTCTCTGTACCCCAATATACAGTAACAGGGACCCTTTACCCCACGGGACAGTCTCTATACCCCAATATACAGTAACAGGGACCCTTCACCCCACGGGACAGTCTCTATACCCCAATATACAGTAACAGGGACCCTTCACCCCACGGGACGGTCTCTATACCCCAATATACAGTAACAGGGACCCTTCACCCCACGGGACAGTCTCTATACCCCAATATACAGTAACAGGGACCCTTCACCCCACGGGACGGTCTCTATACCCCAATATACAGTAACAGCGACCCTTCACCCCACGGGACAGTCTCTATACCCCAATATACAGTAACAGGGACCCTTCACCCCACGGGACAGTCTCTATACCCCAATATACAGTAACAGGGACCCTTCACCCCACGGGACAGTCTCTATACCCCAATATACAGTAACAGGGACCCTTTACCCCACGGGACAGTCTCTGTACCCCAATATACAGTAACAGGGACCCTTTACCCCACGGGACAGTCTCTATACCCCAATATACAGTAACAGGGACCCTTCACCCCACGGGACAGTCTCTATACCCCAATATACAGTAACAGGGACCCTTCACCCCACGGGACGGTCTCTATACCCCAATATACAGTAACAGGGACCCTTCACTCCACGGGACAGTCTCTATACCCCAATATAGAGTAACAGGGACCCTTCACCCCACGGGACGGTCTCTATACCCCAATATACAGTAACAGGGACCCTTCACCCCACGGGACGGTCTCTATACCCCAATATACAGTAACAGGGACCCTTCACCCCACGGGACGGTCTCAATACCCCAATATACAGTAACAGGGACCCTTCACCCCACGGGACAGTCTCTATACCCCAATATACAGTAACAGGGACCCTTCACCCCACGGGACAGTCTCTATACCCCAATATAGAGTAACAGGGACCCTTCACTCCACGGGACAGTCTCTATACCCCAATATACAGTAACAGGGACCCTTCACTCCACGGGACAGTCTCTATACCCCAATATACAGTAACAGGGACCCTTCACCCCACGGGACAGTCTCTATACCCCAATATACAGTAACAGGGACCCTTCACTCCACGGGACAGTCTCTATACCCCAATATACAGTAACAGGGACCCTTCACCCCACGGGACAGTCTCTATACCCCAATATACAGTAACAGGGACCCTTCACCCCACGGGACAGTCTCTATATCCCAATATACAGTAACAGGGACCCTTCACCCCACGGGACAGTCTCTATACCCCAATATACAGTAACAGGGACCCTTCACCCCACGGGACAGTCTCTTTTCCCCAATATACAGTAACAGGGACCCTTCACCCCACGGGACAGTCTCTATACCCCAATATACAGTAACAGGGACCCTTCACCCCATGGGACAGTCTCTATACCCCAATATACAGTAACAGGGACCCTTCACCCCACGGGACAGTCTCTATACCCCAATATACAGTAACAGGGACCCTTCACTCCACGGGACAGTCTCTATACCCCAATATACAGTAACAGGGACCCTTCACTCCACGGGACAGTCTCTATACCCCAATATACAGTTACAGGGACCCTTCACCCCACGGGACAGTCTCTATACCCCAATATACAGTAACAGGGACCCTTCACCCCACGGGACAGTCTCTATACCCCAATATACAGTAACAGGGACCCTTCACTCCACGGGACAGTCTCTATACCCCAATATACAGTAACAGGGACCCGTCACCCCACGGGACAGTCTCTATGCCCCAATATACAGTAACAGGGACCCTTCACTCCACGGGACAGTCTCTATACCCCAATATACAGTAACAGGGACCCTTCACCCCACGGGACAGTCTCTATACCCCAATATACAGTAACAGGGACCCTTCACTCCACGGGACAGTCTCTATACCCCAATATACAGTAACAGGGACCCGTCACCCCACGGGACAGTCTCTATGCCCCAATATACAGTAACAGGGACCCTTCACCCCACGGGACAGTCTCTATACCCCAATATACAGTAACAGGGACCCTTCACCCCACGGGACAGTCTCTATACCCCAATATACAATAACAGGGACCCTTCACTCCACGGGACAGTCTCTGTACCCCAATATACAGTAACAGGGACCCTTCACCCCACGGGACGGTCTCTATACCCCAATATACAGTAACAGGGACCCTTCACCCCACGGGACAGTCTCTATACCCCAATATACAGTAACAGGGACCCTTCACCCCACGGGACAGTCTCTATACCCCAATATACAGTAACAGGGACCCTTCACCCCACGGGACAGTCTCTATACCCCAATATACAGTAACAGGGACCCTTCACCCCACGGGACAGTCTCTATACCCCAATATACAGTAACAGGGACCCTTCACCCCACGATACAGTCTCTATACCCCAATATACAGTAACAGGGACCCTTCACCCCACGGGACAGTCTCTATACCCCAATATACAGTAACAGGGACCCTTCACCCCACGGGACAGTCTCTATACCCCAATATACAGTAACAGGGACCCTTCACCCCACGGGACAGTCTCTATACCCCAATATACAGTAACTGGGACCATTCACCCCACGGGACAGTCTCTGTACCCCAATATACAGTAACAGGGACCCTTCACCCCACGGGACAGTCTCTATACCCCAATATACAGTAACAGGGACCCTTCACCCCACGGGACGGTCTCTATACCCCAATATACAGTAACAGGGACCCTTCACCCCACGGGACGGTCTCTATACCCCAATATACAGTAACGGGGACCCTTCACCCCACGGGACGGTCTCTATACCCCAATATACAGTAACGGGGACCCTTCACCCCACGGGACAGTCTCTATACCCCAATATACAGTAACAGGGACCCTTCACCCCACGGGACAGTCTCTATACCCCAATATACAGTAACAGGGACCCTTCACTCCACGGGACAGTCTCTATACCCCAATATACAGTTACAGGGACCCTTCACCCCACGGGACAGTCTCTATACCCCAATATACAGTAACAGGGACCCTTCACCCCACGGGACAGTCTCCATACCCCAATATACAGTAACAGGGACCCTTCACCCCACGGGACAGTCTCTGCACCCCAATATACAGTAACAGGGACCCTTCACCCCACGGAACAGTCTCTATACCCCAATATACAGTAACAGGGACCCTTCACCCCACGGGACAGTCTCTGTACCCCAATATACAGTAACAGGGACCCTTCACCCCACGGGACAGTCTCTATACCCCAATATACAGTAACAGGGACCCTTCACCCCACGGGACAGTCTCTATACCCCAATATACAGTAACAGGGACCCTTCACCCCACGGGACAGTCTCTATACCCCAATATACAGTAACAGGGACCCTTCACCCCACGGGACAGTCTCTATACCCCAATATACAGTAACAGTGACCCTTCACCCCACGGGACAGTCTCTATACCCCAATATACAGTAACAGGGACCCTTCACCCCACGGGACGGTCTCTATACCCCAATATACAGTAACATGGACCCTTCACCCCACGGGACAGTCTCTATACCCCAATATACAGTAACAGGGACCCTTCACCCCACGGGACAGTCTCTATACCCCAATATACAGTAACAGGGAACCTTTACCCCACGGGACAGTCTCTATACCCCAATATACAGTAACAGGGACCCTTCACTCCACGGGACAGTCTCTATACCCCAATATACAGTAACAGGGACCCTTCACCCCACGGGACAGTCTCTATACCCCAATATACAGTAACAGGGACCCTTCACCCCACGGGACGGTCTCTATACCCCAATATACAGTAACAGGGACCCTTCACTCCACGGGACAGTCTCTATACCCCAATATACAGTAACAGGGACCCTTCACTCCACGGGACAGTCTCTATACCCCAATATACAGTAACAGGGACCCTTCACTCCACGGGACAGTCTCTATACCCCAATATACAGTAACAGGGACCCGTCACCCCACGGGACAGTCTCTATGCCCCAATATACAGTAACAGGGACCCTTCACCCCACGGGACAGTCTCTATACCCCAATATACAGTAACAGGGACCCTTCACCCCACGGGACAGTCTCTATACCCCAATATACAGTAACGGGGACCCTTCACCCCACGGGACAGTCTCTATACCCCAATATACAGTAACAGGGACCCTTCACCCCACGGGACAGTCTCTATACCCCAATATACAGTAACAGGGACCCTTCACCCCACGGGACAGTCTCTATACCCCAATATACAGTAACAGGGACCCTTCACCCCACGGGACAGTCTCTATACCCCAATATACAGTAACAGGGACCCTTCACCCCACGGGACAGGTCTCTATACCCCAATATACAGTAACAGGGACCCTTCACCCCACGGGACAGTCTCTATACCCCAATATACAGTAACAGGGACCCTTCACCCCACGGGACAGTCTCTGTACCCCAATATACAGTAACAGGGACCCTTCACCCCACGGGACAGTCTCTATACCCCAATATACAGTAACAGGGACCCTTCACCCCACGGGACGGTCTCTATACCCCAATATACAGTAACAGGGACCCTTCACCCCACGGGACGGTCTCTATACCCCAATATACAGTAACGGGGACCCTTCACCCCACGGGACGGTCTCTATACCCCAATATACAGTAACGGGGACCCTTCACCCCACGGGACAGTCTCTATACCCCAATATACAGTAACAGGGACCCTTCACCCCACGGGACAGTCTCTATACCCCAATATACTGTAACAGGGACCCTTCACCCCACGGGACGGTCTCTATACCCCAATATACAGTAACAGGGACCCTTCACTCCACGGGACAGTCTCTATACCCCAATATACAGTAACAGGGACCCTTCACCCCACGGGACAGTCTCTGTACCCCAATATACAGTAACAGGGACCCTTCACCCCACGGGACAGTCTCTATACCCCAATATACAGTAACAGGGACCCTTCACCCCACGGGACGGTCTCTATACCCCAATATACAGTAACAGGGACCCTTCACCCCACAGGACGGTCTCTATACCCCAATATACAGTAACGGGGACCCTTCACCCCACGGGACGGTCTCTATACCCCAATATACAGTAACGGGGACCCTTCACCCCACGGGACGGTCTCTATACCCCAATATACAGTAACTGGGACCCTTCACCCCACGGGACAGTCTCTATACCCCAATATACAGTAACAGGGACCCTTCACCCCACGGGACTGTCTCTGTACCCCAATTTCCAGTAACAGGGACCCTTCACCCCACGGGACGGTCTCTATACCCCAATATACAGTAACAGGGACCCTTCACCCCACGGGACAGTCTCTATACCCCAATATACAGTAACAGGGACCCTTCACCCCACGGGACAGTCTCTATACCCCAATATACAGTAACAGGGACCCTTCACCCCACGGGACAGTCTCTTATTTTGCCCCTTGTTGTTCCTGATCTCTGTCTCTGCCTTTCTCTCTCTCTCTCTCTCTGCGTCTCCTATGAATCAGCTGTCGATTCCTGGGGAGCCTGTTTGAATAGGCCCTCGTCTCCTTGGCGACGGTGGGGCCTACGCGATTTGTAATGCAATGCCAGGCCTGGAACAAAAGCTTGTTCCTCCTCTCTGGGCCTCGACAACGCCGTTCCTGGTTACTGAGACGTTTCCCGTGGCGACCGCGATCTGCCAGGCCTCTCCCTCTGTCTTCGGCCTTGAATCTATTTGGTTTTGGGACCGGGGAGTTTTGGACAAGGGCTCGAGGGGGAGGTCAAGAGACTGAACAGCTTGCATTGATTTGGCGCCTTTTATCGTCGTAAAACGCCACCCCCCCAGCCGAGGCGCTACGCAGGAGCGTAAATCAGACCCCGAAACGCATATGGAGATGTCAGGACGGGTGACCAAAAGCTCGGTCAAAGAGGGAGGTTTTCAGGAGGGTCTGAAAGGAGGAGAGAGAGAGAGAGAGGCAGAGAGGTTTAGGGAGGGAATTCCAGAGCACAGAGACCCCCCAGGCAGCTGAAGGCACGGCCGCCAATGGTGGAGCGATGGGAATGGGGGCCAGAATTGGAGGAGCGCAGAGATCTGGGAGGGTTGGAGGGGGCTGGAGGAGGTTACAGAGATCTGGGAGGGTTGGAGGGGGCTGGAGGAGGTTACAGAGATCTGGGAGGGTCGGAGGGGGCTGGAGGAGGTTACAGAGATCTGGGAGGGTCGGAGGGGCTGGAGGAGGTTCCAGAGATCTGGGAGGGTCGGAGGGGGCTGGAGGAGGGTTACAGAGATCTGGAGGGTCGGAGGGGCTGGAGGAGGGTTACAGAGATCTGGGAGGGTCGGAGGGGCTGGAGGAGGTTACAGAGATCTGGGAGGGTCGGAGGGGCTGGAGGAGGTTACGGAGATCTGGGAGGGTCGGAGGGGGCTGGAGGAGGTTACAGAGATCTGGGAGGGTTGGAGGGGGCTGGAGGAGGTTACAGAGATCTGGGAGGGTTGGAGGGGGCTGGAGGAGGTTACAGAGATCTGGGAGGGTTGGAGGGGGCTGGAGGAGGTTACAGAGATCTGGGAGGGTTGGAGGTTGCAGAGATCTGGGAGGGTTGGAGGGGGCTGGAGGAGGTTACAGAGATCTGGGAGGGTCGGAGGAGGGATACAGAGATCTGGGAGGGTCGGAGGAGGGTTACAGAGATCGAGGCGTTCCCGGAGCGGGAGCCAATGTGGGTCGAGCGAGGGGCGGGGGGTGCGATGAACGGGACTGAGGAGACGGGACCAGCAGAGTTTTTGGATGAGCTGATGGTTACTGAGCCTGCAAGGTGGGAGAGCGTTGGGAATCGCGGAGTCCGGAGGGGACAGAGGAGACGGACGAGGGTTTCGGCGGCAGACGAGCTGAGGCAGGGGAGGAGACGGGCGGTTTTACGGGAGGTGGAGGTCGGGGGTGTGGGCGAGGGATCGGACGGGTGGTCAGAAGCTGAGCTCAGGGTGCGGAGAGAGGGACGGAGTCGGAGGCTGGGACACGGAGTTTGTGACCGGGACCGAGGGCAATGGCTTCAGTCTTCTCCAATGTTGGGGGGGTCGAGAGGTGATTGGGGAGGGGAGGAGGGTGGAGGAGAGGAGCGGAGAGGGGAAAGTAGAAGAGGAGAGGGAGGGGAGGGGACGGGAGAGGGAAGGGAGGGGGAGAGGAGAGGAGAGGAGTGGAGGGGAGGAGAGGAGAGGAGTAGGGAGAGAGAGAGGGGGAGGAGAGGAGAGGAGAGGAGAGGAGAGGGGGAAAGGGGAGGAGGGGAAGAGGAGGAGAAGAGCGGAGAGAGGGAGGAGAGGGACAGGAGAGGGAGGGGAGGGGACGGGAGAGGGAAGGGAGGGGGAGAGGAGAGGAGAGGAGTAGGGAGAGAGAGAGGGGGGAGGAGAGGAGTCGGGAGAGAGAGAGGGGGAGGAGAGGAGTCGGGAGAGAGAGAGGGGGAGGAGAGGAGTAGGGAGAGAGAGAGGGGGAGGAGAGGAGTAGGGAGAGAGAGAGGGGGAGGAGAGGAGTAGGGAGAGAGAGAGGGGGAGGAGAGGAGTAGGGAGAGAGAGGGGGAGGAGAGGAGTAGGGAGAGAGAGAGGGGGAGGAGAGGAGTCGGGAGAGAGAGAGGGGAGGAGAGGAGTAGGGAGAGAGAGAGGGGGAGGAGAGGAGTAGGGAGAGAGAGAGGGGGAGGAGAGGAGTAGGGAGAGAGAGAGGGGGAGGAGAGGAGTAGGAGAGAGAGAGGGGGAGGAGAGGAGTAGGGAGAGAGAGAGGGGGAGGAGAGGAGTAGGGAGAGAGAGAGGGGGAGGAGAGGAGCAGGGAGAGAGAGAGGGGGAGGAGAGGAGTAGGGAGAGAGAGAGGGGGAGGAGAGGAGTAGGGAGAGAGAGAGGGGGAGGAGAGGAGTAGGGAGAGAGAGAGGGGGAGGAGAGGAGTAGGGAGAGAGAGAGGGGGAGGAGAGGAGTTGGGAGAGAGAGAGGGGGGAGGAGAGGAGTAGGGAGAGAGAGAGGGGGAGGAGAGGAGTAGGGAGAGAGAGGGGGAGGAGAGGAGTAGGGAGAGAGAGAGGGGGAGGAGAGGAGTCGGGAGAGAGAGAGGGGGAGGAGAGGAGTAGGGAGAGAGAGAGGGGGAGGAGAGGAGTAGGGAGAGAGAGAGGGGGAGGAGAGGAGTAGGGAGAGAGAGAGGGGGAGGAGAGGAGTAGGGAGAGAGAGAGGGGGAGGAGAGGAGTAGGGAGAGAGAGAGGGGGAGGAGAGGAGTAGGGAGAGAGAGAGGGGGAGGAGAGGAGTAGGGAGAGAGAGAGGGGGGAGGAGAGGAGTAGGGAGAGAGAGAGGGGGAGGAGAGGAGTAGGGAGAGAGAGAGGGGGAGGAGAGGAGTAGGGAGAGAGAGAGGGGGAGGAGAGGAGTAGGGAGAGAGAGAGGGGGAGGAGAGGAGTAGGGAGAGAGAGAGGGGGAGGAGAGGAGTAGGGAGAGAGAGAGGGGGAGGAGAGGAGTAGGGAGAGAGAGAGGGGGAGGAGAGGAGTAGGGAGAGAGAGAGGGGGAGGAGAGGAGTAGAGAGAGAGGGGGAGGAGAGGAGTAGGGAGAGAGAGAGGGGGAGGAGAGGAGTAGGGAGAGAGAGAGAGAGGGGGGGAGAGGAGTAGGGAGAGAGAGAGGGGGAGGAGAGGAGTAGGGAGAGAGAGAGGGGGAGGAGAGGAGTAGGGAGAGAGAGAGGGGGAGGAGAGGAGTAGGGAGAGAGAGAGGGGGAGGAGAGGAGTAGGGAGAGAGAGAGGGGGAGGAGAGGAGTAGGGAGAGAGAGAGGGGGAGGAGAGGAGTCGGGAGAGAGAGAGGGGGAGGAGAGGAGTAGGGAGAGAGAGAGGGGGAGGAGAGGAGCAGGGAGAGAGAGAGGGGGAGGAGAGGAGTAGGAGAGAGAGAGGGGGAGGAGAGGAGTAGGGAGAGAGAGAGGGGGAGGAGAGGAGTAGGGAGAGAGAGAGAGGGGAGGAGAGGAGTCGGGAGAGAGAGAGGGGGAGGAGAGGAGTAGGGAGAGAGAGAGGGGGAGGAGAGGAGTAGGGAGAGAGAGAGGGGGAGGAGAGGAGTAGGGAGAGAGAGAGGGGGAGGAGAGGAGTCGGGAGAGAGAGGGGGGGAGGAGAGGAGTAGGGAGAGAGAGAGGGGGAGGAGAGGAGTAGGGAGAGAGAGAGGGGGAGGAGAGGAGTAGGAGAGAGAGAGGGGGAGAGAGGAGAGGAGAGGAGGGTGAAGGAGAGGAGAGGGGAGGGGGAAAGGGGAGGAGGGGAAGAGGAGGAGAGGAGT
This sequence comes from Heptranchias perlo, assembly GCF_035084215.1. Taxonomy (NCBI): domain Eukaryota; kingdom Metazoa; phylum Chordata; class Chondrichthyes; order Hexanchiformes; family Hexanchidae; genus Heptranchias; species Heptranchias perlo. The sequence goes on along the minus strand of NW_027139022.1, from coordinate 915 downwards.
GGAGAGAGGGAGGAGAGGGACAGGAGAGGGGAAAGGAGAAGAGGAGAGGGGAGTGGAGGAGAGGGAGTGGAGGAGAGGGAGTGGAGGGGAGGAGTAGGGAGAGAGAGAGAGAGAGGGGGGGAGGAGAGGAGAGGGGAAGGAGGGTGGAGGGGAAGAGGAGAGGAGAGGCGTAGAGAGGGAGAGGGGAGGGGAGGAGTGGGGGAAAGGGGATGGGGAGGAGGGGATGAGAGGGGAGGGGAAAAGTGGAGAGGGAGACTTGAATAGAGGGGGAGGGGAGGTGAGGGGCGGAGAGGAGAGGGAGAGGGAGAGAAGAGGGGAGCGGAGGAGAGAGGTAAGGAGAAGAGTGGAGGGGAGGAGGGGAGGAGAGGCGAGGGAGTGGGAGAGGAGAGGGGAGCGGAGGGGAGAGGAAAGGAGAAGGGGAGAGAAGAGGAGAGGAGAGAGAGGGGAGAAGTGGAGAGGGACGGGAGAAGAGGGGAGGGGGAGAGGGAGAGGAGAGGGGGAAGTGAGGGGAGGGGAGAAGAGGGAGAAGGGGAGGAGTGGGAGAGCAGAGGAGAGGGGAGAAGAGATGGGAGGAGAGAGGAGAGGGAGAGGTGCGGAGAGGGAAGCGGAGGAGAGAGGAAGGAGAAGAGGGGAGGGGAGCGGAGGAGAGGGAGTGGGAGAGGAGGGGGAGTGGAGGAGAGAGGAAAGGAGAGGAGAGGGACAGGAGGGGAGGAGAGGAGATGGGGAGAAGTGGAGAGGGAGAGGGGAGAAGTGGAGAGGGAGAGGTGGGGGGAAGGGAGGAGAGGGAGGGGGGGGAGGAGAGGGGAGAAGGGGAGAGGGAGAGGGAGTGGGAGAGGAGAGGGGGAGGGGAGAGGAGAAGCAGAGATGGGGAGTGGAGGTGAGGAGAGAGAGAGAGGAGAGAGGAGCAGGGGAGTA
>NW_027139021.1:0-26437 GCF_035084215.1 Heptranchias perlo | reverse complement strand
TCCATTTTCTTTTTTGCCCTTTTCTGCAAAGCATTGTGTGGGATGTTCTTCACATTGTAGACAATCTGAACCCCTCGATTAGATTCCAGTCTGTAACTCACTCCCGGGTATCCATTATTCTATATATAAACCACCTGAACCCCTCGATTGGATTCCAGTCTGTAACTCACTCCCGGGTATCCATTATTCTATATATAAACCATCTGAACCCCTCGATTAGATTCCAGACTGTAACTCACTCCCAGGTATCCATTATTCTATATATAAACCATCTGAACCCCTCGATTAGATTCCAGACTGTAACTCACTCCCGGTTATCCATTATTCTATATATAAACCATCTGAACCCCTCGATTAGATTCCAGCCTGTAACTCACTCCCAGGTATCCATTATTCTATATATAAACCATCTGAACCCCTCGATTAGATTCCAGTCTGTAACTCACTCCCAGGTATCCATTATTCTATATATAAACCATCTGAACCCCTTGATTAGATTCCAGTCTGTAACTCACTCCCAGGTATCCATTATTCTATATATAAACCATCTGAACCCCTCGATTAGATTCCAGCCTGTAACTCACTCCCAGGTATCCATTATTCTATATATAAACCATCTGAACCCCTTGATTAGATTCCAGTCTGTAACTCACTCCCAGGTATCCATTATTCTATATATAAACCATCTGAACCCCTCGATTAGATTCCAGCCTGTAACTCACTCCCAGGTATCCATTATTCTATATATAAACCATCTGAACCCCTCGATTAGATTCCAGCATTTTCAGGCTCAATGTTTATAAAAATTATCAATGAATTTTGTCCTATGGAATAATGCTACGGGTGCCTTTGCATAAATGACTAAGGGACTGCTACTTTTCCAATTATCCGACAGGAAAATCCCATTGCCTCCTGTTTTCTCCATGTCGAGATCGTGATATTATTGAGCGAATGTGATTCACTCACTGAGCAGCCAATGTCCTGCCCTAATCACCTGTCCATTTCACCGTCCAGAGCTCCTCCCACCTTAACCCAGGGCAGATGTTTTTGAGAGGTTCCAGATGTTGCGGCAATTAGTCACAATCACTTGCAATGGTAAGGGGAGGGGCGCCAGAAGCGGGGCTGGAGGACCTGAAACTTCCCCTATCAATGCATTGGGAATCAAATTGAGGTCTCTCTCTTCATCACGTGGGAACGAGTGTGGCAGATATGGTTCACCAGACAATGAAAACCATTAATCCCTGCTCAGATACTTAGGGGGTGATTTTAACCCCAAGAACGGGTGGGTTGGGGGCAGGCGGGAATTGAAAATAGTTGGTTTTTTTTGGGTCGCGACTACAAAATTTTCAGACTTTGCATTCCCAGTGGGAAGCCTGGACTTTTACACGCCCGAGTTAAACCCGGAAATAAAGCCGGGTTGCGGTCGCGACCCAAAAAACAACTATTTTCAACTCCCGCCCGCCCCCAACCAACCCGTTCTTGGGGGTTAAAATCACCCCCCTTTGGTGACTGAAGTGCACCCACTTTATGGAATGAAAGAACTTGCATTATACACGACCTCAGGACGTCCCAAAGCGCTTTACAGCCAATGAAGTACTTTTTGAAGTGTAGTCACTGTTGTAATGTAGGAAACACGGCAGCCAATTTGCGCACAGCAAGATCCCACAAACAGCAATGTGATAAATGACCAGATTATCTGTTTTAGTGATACTGGTTGAGGGATAAATATTGGCCAGGACACCGGAGAGAACTCCCCTGCTCTTTTTCAAAATAATGGGATCTTTTACATCCACCTGAGAGGGGCAGACAGGGCCCTGGTTTAACATCTCATCTGAAAGACGGCACCTCCGACAGTGCAGCGCTCCCTCAGTGCTGCACTGGGAGTGTCGGCCTAGATTTTGAGTTCTGGAGTAGGACTTGTACAATGGTTGACACCTAGCTAGTTAGTGAAGCCCCTGGACCTGCACTCTGGGCACTGATGTGGCGAACGTTTGTCCTGTTCATAACCTTTCCATGACGCACAGAGTTGAAGCTTATCTTGGTCCTCATGTCATAAGCACATCAGATAGTTCACTCCCCACTAGGGTTCAGTTGGTGAGTTCACCTGCCTGGTGGGAATTACCAGGGTCCCAGCTACAACCGCTAGTCTGTGCTGAGTAAACTGATTCACCACCAGCACTCTTGTCGATGGCACGTGCCATCTTTAGGATGCACTGTGACCTCCACCACTGAGAAGGACAAGACCAGAAGCCCCCTGGGAAGACCATCTCCTCGCCGAGTCACCACACCGTCGCAGACTTGGCCAAATATCGGCCGCTCCTTCATCGCCGCTGGGTCCAAATCCTGGGATTCCCCTACCCAACACCGTAGTTGAGTTAGCATCGGTGACCAGGCCTGCGGCGGTTCAAGGGGAAGGCCTGCCAACCACCTTCTCGGGGCAACCAGGAGTCGGCAACAAATGCCAGCCTTGCCCACACCCTGAGAAAAAATGTGAAAGAAACCTCAGCCAAGGTGGCAGTAGGGTTGCTCGCGATTGGTCTCTGTGCCCCAAGGGTTTCTTCTCCCTATTGCTGTCCGGTCATTCCGGCTGGAAATGTTCAGTGAGAACGAGCATCGCCTCCTTCCCACAATTTGTTGCCTCGTTGCCTCAGGGTTTCACAGTGACCACTCGGGTGTGGCACTGGATGGCACCCAGTGCCCATGGAACTGGGACCCTCACAAAAATCAGTGCCTTCAGGAGAGGAAGAAAGAAAATTGGAGGGGGTAAAAATAAAGTTATGAACCTCTGTCTCACTCTCTCCCCACTCACTGCCCCTCCCCTCACTCTCTCTCCCCTCACTCTCTCTCCCCTCACTCTCTCCCTTCTTTCTCTCCCCCCTCACTGCCCCTCCCCCTCTCACTCTCTCTCTCCTCTTACCCCTCACTCCCTCTTCCCTTGCTCTCTCTCCCTTACTCTTTCTCTCCCCCTCTCTGCCCTCATCCCCCCTCCCCTCACTCCCTCTCCCCTTACTCTCTCTGTCTCCCCTTACACACTCCCGTTACTCTCTACCTGCTCTTTCTCCCCTCATGCCCCTCCCTCAGCCTCTCTCCCCTTACTCTCTCTTCCCCTCTCTCCTCCCACTCTCTGTCTCTTCCTCTTCTCTCTCCCCTCACTCTCCCTCCCCTCACTCTCCCCCTCACTCTCCTTCCTCTCACTCCCTCGCCCCTCATTCTCCCTCCCCTCACTCTCCCTCCCCTCACTCTCTCTCCCTTTACTCTCCCTCCCCTCACTCCCTCGCCCCTCACTCTCCCTCCCCTCACTCTCCCCCTCACATTCCTTCCTCTCACTCCCTTGCCCCTCATTCTCCCTCCTCTCATTCTCACTCCCCTTACTCTCACTCCCCTCACCCTCCCCTCACTCTCCCTCCCCTCACTCTCCCCTCACTCTCCCTCCCCTCACTCTCTCTCCCTTCACTCTCCCTCCCATCACTCTTCTTTCCCTTGCTCTCCCTCACCCTCCCCTCACTCTCCCTCCTTTCACTCTCCCTCCCCTCACTCTCCCCTCACTCTCCCTCCCCTCACTCTCCCTCCCCTCACTCTCTCTCCCTTCACTCTCCCTCCCATCACTCTTCTTTCCCTTGCTCTCCCTCCCCCTCACCTCACTCTCCCTCCTTTCACTCTCCCTCCCCTCACTCTCCCTCCCCTCACTTTCTCTCCCCTCACTCTCCCTCTCCTCACTCCCCCCTCCCCTCACTCTCCCTCCCCTCACTCTCCCTCCCCTCACTCTCCCTCCCCTCACTCTCCCTCCCCTCACTCCCTCTCCTCACTTTCTCTCCCCTCACTCTCCCTCCCCTCAATCTCCCTCCCTCACTCTCTTACCCCTCACTCCCTCGCCCCTCACTCTCCCTGCCCCCTCACTCTCCCTCCCTCACTTCCTCACCCCTCACTCTCCCTCCCCTCACTCCCCCTCCCCTCACTCCCCCTCCCCTCACTCCGCCTCCCCTCCCTCCACTCTCCCTCGCTCTCTGACATTTGGACTCTGCCAGTCTAGAGGGAGTGAGTTAACTTTCAGGATCGAGAGTCACAAACGAAATTTTGATAATTGAGTGCCAGAACCTCAATATTGGCTAAAAGGATGTGCCAAAGAATGTGGGTTTGGTGGGCGAGGAAGGTACAGGGCCTGGAGACCCACACATTTGCTTCTCGTAAAGCAATCTGGTCAAAAAAGTAAACTGTCCAGCCAAAAAACAGACGGTTGCAAACTCTAACGTCATTGGCGATTTTGTTCCAATGGGAACCCCTCTCCCTCCCCTCACAGTACGAATTGTAGGGCCGTTCATTCATATATCAACATGTTAAACACTGTCATGCTTGGAAGGACAAAAAAATATTAAAAAGTCTCCCTCATGGGTTAGCTTTTCTCCTTTTGAGAATTCCTTTATTCAGGTAAGTGGGATGTCAGTTATAATGAGTGGCCGTTCTGTAGGAGGAGAGCAGGTCTCGGGGAATGTCAGAACTATCACTTAAATGGCTGGAGCAGCCTGGCTCATTTGGCCAAACGCCCACTTCACGTGGTACAGTGAGGTAAAAATAAACTGCCCATAAGAGAATTGAAAATTCTCATCCTTGTCTTTCAAATCCCTCCATGGCCTCGCCCCCTCCCTATCCCTGTGACCTCCTCCAGACCTACAACCCTCCGAGATCTCTGCTCTCCTCCAATCCTGGCCTCTTGCGCATCCCCCGATTTTAATCGCTCCACCATTGGCGGCCGTGCCTTCAGCTGCCTAGGGCCCTAAGCTCTGGAATTCCCTCCCTAAACCTCTCCACCTCTCTCTCCTCCATTAAGATGCTCCTTAAAACCTACCTCTTTGACCAAGCTTTTGGTCACCTGTCCTAATATCTCCTGATATGGCTCGGTGTCAAATTTTGTCTGATAATCGCTCCTGTGAAGCGCCTTGGGACGTTTTTCTATGGTAGAGGCGCTATATGAATGCAATTGCTTATTGGTGTGGGAATTAGCTGATCTCACCAGTGCAATGGAAGGCCTATTTCAATTTGTCATGAGCCATTGGTATTAACAACATCTTGCACTGAACTTAACATCAAGAAAAGTCTTCACGGAGGCCTGAGCAAAAAATGAAGGAGATATTTGGAGGGGGCGATAGCAACATTGGAACATAGGAGCAGGAGCAGGCCATTCAGCCCCTCGAGCCTGTTCTGCCATTCAATGAGATCATGGCTGACCTGTATCTTAACTCCATTTACCCGCCTTGGTTCCAGAACCCTTAATACCCAACAAAAATCCATCAATCTCAGTTTTGAAATTTTCAATTGACCCCCAGCTTTTTGGGGGAGAGAGTTCCAGATTTCCACTCCCCTTTGCGTGAAGAAGTGCTCCCTGAACGGTCCAGCTCTAATTTTAAGGTTATGCCCCCTTGTTCTGGACTCTCCCACCCCACCAGCGGAAATATTTTCTCTCTATCTACCCTATCAAATCCTTCAATCATCTTAAATATCTCAATGAGATCACCCCTTAATCTTCTATACTGCAGCGAATACAGGGCTAGTCTATGCAACCCGTGTTTTATTTTTAAATGCCCTTTGCTGGCCTCTTGAAGTGGTTCCCATTAAATAAGAAAAGAGATTGGCCAGGGTTCGATGACATTTTAATGACCACTGTCGAGCAGCTTTATTTTCTTTGATTGCAATATATTTACTGTCCATAAACCTAACGACAGCCTTGGGATCTGTAAAAGGGATTGCGGTCTTCACAGCCAGGGGAAGATGTTTTCAAAGTGCCCCTGAAGGCGACCGTTTCTCTTGTCTCGACTCCTCTTTCCGTCAAGGGGGGAAACGGACCCGAAATCAGAAAGGGAGACATGGTTTGCCTGCAGTAGCCCAGCAAAGCATGGGGGTCGGGGGGGTTATGGAACCGGTTACATGGGACACAAAGGATGGTCTGCAGTGTAAGATGGAGAAACACTGAGCGGTCGCAGGCAATGACAACAACTTGCATTTATATAGCGCCTTTAATGTGGTAAAACATCCCAAGGCGCTTCACAGGAGCGACTATCGAACAAAATGGCCGAGCCACATAAGGAGCTATTAGGAACAGGTGACCAAAAGCTTGGACAAAGAGGTTTTAATGAGCGTCTTAAAAGGAGGAGCGAGAGTGCGTTGGCACCTTTCTGGTTCCTTGCCCAGTTAAACTGAGTGGGTGTTGGCAGGGCAGTCGAGCAAGGCAAACATCACAGCCAAGCCTGGTCTTTCCTTCATGTTACGATCGTTAACATACATTTTCCAGCAGGGTGACGGTGGGCCGGAACCAGGGTGGGATCGCTGACTGATTGCCCCACTCCCTCGCCCAGGGGACTGAGATTAATTGTAACTAACCCATTGCAGACCGATGCCAACCCTTCCACTTGTGCCATCAAAGCCTAGAGATGAATGGCAGTGCCCGTCCTTGCACTGGGCTACCTCTGGGAATTATTTGTTTGGCTATTAGGCGTTGCACGGTCAAGGTTGTTATTGACTGGTCCTTCTCTCTCCTAACAGGAGGTAATAGGACCATTTGCCTCTTTCAAACCCACTCTGTTCCTTGCACCATTTATAATGAGTACTGTCATACAGCTGATGTCCGACCAGTCGGGTTGGCAACTCCAGTTGGCCGAATTCCTGGAGGCTTCATCACATGACCTCCTGCCTCAAACAGCCTTTTCCCCCTCCATCTCCAATATTTTTAGAACCAATAAACGGAAAGTGTTCGAAGAAAATGAAAAAAAAAACAAGCACAATTCGTTTCTCCCGAGGGTTTTGCTCGCAGTGGTGTCCTGGAGATTGATCCTTCGTTCCTGGAGGCTCCAGGACAATCCTGGAGGGTTGGCGACCCCACCAACCATCCCCATGTGAAAGCAGCTCCCACGGTTCATTCCTGACAGGTTGTCCTCGTGGTCATCAGGAAAGGTGAGCCAGCTGCTTTAGACGATGAGTGTTGACCGTCAGTGATTCAGAGTAGCTGCATCTCAGCAGTGAGGCTGAGATCAAGCCCGGGTAGGCCCGTGTTTGCTTTTTAACCCATGTTGAGGCATTGACTCGTGACTGAAAATCACTGAGGATTTGGCCGACGTTGACAGCTCCATTAAAGACACACACACACACACAACAAAAGGGAAGCAGAGAGCACAGACAGCAGTCCAGAGCCACTCTGGCAGGGCGAACTCTGTCCCACCCCCCCAATCGAGCAGGACGTCCCGCCCCCTCCACAGTCCGACGCGGTTTCTCCCCAGCCCCAGCCCGAGACTCAGTGTAAGGCGTGTCGGGGCTATCGTGTTTGTGACGATCTCGAGCTTCTCCTTGCTTTCCCCGTTGCTTCCAAAATAAGGACGCCCGAGGTGATTTATTAACAGAGGATTTCACAAATGGTGACGTCTGAAAAGGACTCAGGGGGAGGTTGGGGGTGGCGGGGGTGTTGGCATCTGGTTGTGGGTTTATCTTCTGCGCATTTGTCTATTGGGGAACTGAGAGCGAGGGGAGATTTAACGCGGGGATTTTGTCCGTGTTGCTATCACAACAGTGCAGCCCAAACCTAGCCGCAGAAGAGCACACCTACTGGGGGCGTTTTATGAGACGTACATGTGCCCAGTAGAAACTGGGCTGAGGCTATAGCAAGTCAGGATCCTTGTATTCAGGATCCTGTGACTCAGTGGGGTGTACTCTTACCTCTCAGTCAGAAAGTTGTGGGTTCCAATCTAACTCCAGAGACCTGAGCACATAATGCAGGACTTCAGGGGAGTGCTGCACTGTTGGAGATGCTATCTTTCAGATTATTTGTGCACAGCAAGGTCCCACAAACAGCAGTGTAATAATGACCAGATCATTGGTGGAGAGACAAATATTGGCCAGGATATTGGGGAGAACTTCCCTGCTCTTCTTCAAAATAGTCCCATGGGATCTTTTACATCCACCTGAGAGGGCAGACGGGGCCTTGGTTTAACATCCCATCCATAATATGGCACCTCTGACAGTACAGCACTCCCTCAGTACTGCACCGGGAGTGTCGGCCTGGATTTTGTGCTCAAATCTCTGGAGTGGGGCTATGTGAACGCATGACCATCTGACCCAGAGGCGCTTGTTGTAGTAACAAGCCACAGCTGGCATTCTGGGAGACACGTTACCTGTGGTGATACCGTTTGACGAAGAGGAGCAATCTAACTTGGGAGTCGAGATCGAAACTGGGAATGAAGGACAATATCCAAAGTAGGTTCGGACTGGCCAGTGTTGACAGTTACTCGCGCCAATTAAACTTTTGCACTGAACTATTCGCAGCGATTCACAAAGTACGACATCGCCACCTGCTGGTTGGGGAAATAACTTTGCAACAAGGAAAAAAAAATCCTCGCTCAAAAACAAAATCCAGCAAATGGTGTAACCCCTGAAGAGTGACGAAAACCCTATCTTTTTCCATACCTGATTTAGACCATTCTGTTACTTCCATACTGTTTTAATTCGAAAGCATAACATTGCAAAGAAAGAGTGGTGAGAACTTGCATTTTTATGGCACCTTTTACGTCGACTGGACCTCCCAAAGCACGTCACAACCAACAAATTGCTCTTTGAAGTGTTGTTATGCAGGAAGCTCGAGCAGCCAGTTGGTACACAGCAAAGTCCCATCAACAAGAATAAGGTAGTTTTGATTGAGGGATCAATGTTTGCCTGGGCTCCAGAAGAAATCCATTTGCTCTCCTCTAAATACTGCCATGGGATCATTCATATCCACTTAAACAGGGAGTTGGGGCCTTGGTTTAATGTCTCACGGTAACTATGGACAAGGAAGCCCATTTGACTGATGGAGCTCCATCCAGCATCCTATTGTAAAATATTTCTATATTATACATCGTGTGAAGCTGGCCATTTGTAACCTATAAAGATTTGATCGGGTAGATAGAGAGAAACTATTTCCTCTGGTGGGGGGAGTCTAGAACAAAGTGGGGGGCATACCCTTAAAATTAGAGCTTGGCCGCTCAGGGGTGATGTCAGGAAGCACTTCTTCACACAAAGGGGAGTGGGAAATCTGGAACTCTCTCCCCCCAAAAAGCTGTCGAGGCTGGGGGTCAATTGAAAATTTCAGATCTGAGATTGATCGATTTTTGTTGGGTATTAAGGGTTACGGAACCGAGGCGGGCAAATGGAGTTAAGATACAGATCAGCCATGATCTAATTGAATGGCAGAACAGGCTTGAGGGGCTGAATGGCCTCCTGCTATTCCTATGTTCCTGTGTTCTTATGTACTGTGGCTTCAAAATGGAGCGCTGTTAGCTGCTTCCAAGAGGACTCTTTTGTCTTTGTCTCAATTGCTTGTGTGTAAGCAATAGACAATGCTGTACAGAGTTAACAATGAGCACTAAATGACAACAGCTTAGCTCTGCTTATGCTGTTGCCTGTATACAGACTCTGATCTGGTCAGGCTTGATTGGCTTTACGAAAGTTTGTCAGCGTGAGAGGAGGCAAAGTTATCGGCACTGAATCCCTGGCAGAGTCGCCCCGGTCTGGAGTCTGGTGTGCGACTGTGGGAGAACCTTCACCACATGGACTGCAGCGGTTCAAGAAGGCGGCTCACCACCACCTTCTCAAGGGGCAACTAGGGATGGGCAATAAATGCCAGCGACGCCCACCTCCTGAGTATAAATGAAAAAGAAATGGCATAAATGGTAGCTAGTTGTTAATACTGTTTCCCTGGGGGTCTGTCAGTCTCCCACCAAATTTACAGAGGGAGATAGATAGACCTCTTGAAGATTTGCCAAGTCATTATCTCGAAAGGGCTGAGACGTTCGGGGATATCTGGAGAGGAAGGTAGTTGATCAAAAGATCTTGCAATTAGATAGTGCCTTTCACGTCCCAAAAAGCTTTGCAGCCAATGAAGTACTTTTTGAAGTGTAGTCACTGTTGTAATGTAGGAAACGCAACAGCCAATTTGCGCACAGCAAGATCCCACAAACATCAATGTGATAAATGACCAGATCATCTGTTTTTTAGTGATGTTGGTTGAGGGGTAAATATTGGCCCCAGGACACCAGGGAGAACTCCTCCTGCTCTTCTTTGAATAGTGGCCATGGGATCTTTCACATCCACCTGAGAGGGCCTCGGGTTCATTAAAACAGATGATCTGGTCATTATCACAGTGCTGTTTGTGGGATCTTGCTGTGCGCAAATTGGCTGCCGCGTTTCCTACATGACAACAGTGACTGCACTTCAAAAAGAAACTTCATTGTCTGTAAAGCGCTTTGGGACGTCCTGAGACCGTGAAAAGCCCTGTATAAACTCAAGTCCCTCCCTTCTTCCCTTGAAAGTGGAGGCCCAGAAAATCTCCAGCGATTCTCCCAGTCTCGAGCCTGAATCCGGTGTAAAACCCCGGGTGAACAGTGAAACTGGCGGTTTTTCCAGCTGTTTCTCCGGCGGGGTTACCGCCCGTCTCCGGGTGAGGGTGCGATCGGAGAGGTGGGAGAATCCCTGCGGAATCTCAGGGCGGGTACATGGAGTTAGGTCGCAGGTCAGCCATGATCTAATTGAATGGCGGAACAGGCTCGAGGGGCAGAATGGCCTCCTCCTGTTCCTAAGTAAGCTTAAGTTGAACGTTATATTTTGCTCTGTTATGTCCCCTTTCGCTTTTCCTTTCGTGAATCCTCCTCTTGCAATAAATTTGATTGATTCTGACAGCATAATGGTTTTCGGTGAGAAGACATCAGGACTGTAAGGCGGACATCTTTTGCAAGTACAGCTGCAAAATTTCTCAGTAAAAGGGTCACTTCTAATCCTGAAGCACATTACTCTTGTGCGTGGAAAATCTAAAACTGTATCTTGCAGGTCTTTGAATCACAAAATGAGGCCATTCGGCCCAGCTCGGCGCTGCTGGCTCTCTGAAAGTACCACCCACTTAGTCGCATTCTCCAGCCTTTTTCCCACAATCTATTATTTTTTTTCAAATATGTAGCCACTTCCCTTTTTCAAAGCTATTATGGATTCTGCTCGCACTGTTGTTTCTGGTAGGGCAGCTCATGTCATATTGACCGCCTGTGTGACAGGATATGGGACAGTGTAGAGGGAGCTTTACTCTGTATCTAACCCGTGCTGTACCTGCCCTGGGAGTGTTTGATGGGACAGTGTAGAGGGAGCTTTACTCTGTATCTAACCCGTGCTGTACCTGCCCTGGGAGTGTTTGATGGGACAGTGTAGAGGGAGCTTTACTCTGTATCTGACCCGTGCTGTACCTGCCCTGGGAGTGTTAGATGGGACAGTGTAGAGGGAGCTTTACTCTGTATCTAACCCGTGCTGTACCTGCCCTGGGAGTGTTTGATGGGACAGTCTGGAGGGAGCTTTACTCTGTATCTAACCCGTGCTGTACCTGCCCTGGGAGTGTTTGATGGGTCAGTGTAGAGGGAGCTTTACTCTGTATCTAACCCATGCTGTACCTGCCCTGGGAGTGTTTGATGGGTCAGTGTAGAGGGAGCTTTACTCTGTATCTAACCCGTGCTGTACCTGCCCTGGGAGTGTTTGATGGGACAGTGTAGAGGGAGCTTTACTCTGTATCTAACCCATGCTGTACCTGCCCTGGGAGTGTTTGATGGGTCAGTGTAGAGGGAGCTTTACTCTGTATCTAACCCATGCTGTACCTGCCCTGGGAGTGTTTGATGGGACAGTGTATGTATATTGCTCTTCCTTGAACTCAGATTCCAGGAGCCTATGATCTTAAGCTGTCTCTTGGTGTTTACATTGTTAAATTCAGATTTCGTCGACTGGCACCAGAGATGTAGACACAGTTTTACCTCACATATAGAGGGCAGTTGAATGCAAATGAAAAGGACACCGATATAAATGGTCCTTTACTCTACATCAAACCCGTGTTATTGTAACACAGAAACATGGCGGTCATTTTAGGTTACATAGCTGGCCCACACTTGATTGAGTGTTTTTCTGTTTAGATGGAGTTTGAAGTAACAGTTAGAAAGGTGGCTGCTTTATTGCTTTAGTGATGGAATTTCTCATGGTCCAGAGTGGGGATATGGGCCAGTGATTTCCCGGAAAGATTTTAATTTGTTTTTGTTAACTTCTCTACATGTTCGCCGACATCGTACAGACACGAGCAATAAATTCCTCAAATAATACTGCACGAACACAAGAGTTTTCAAAATCCCCTGTAAATACCAACACACTCCTGGGGATTCCCTGTAAATACCAACATACTCCTGGATACTCCCTGTAAATACCAACACACTCCTGGGGACTCCCTGTAAATACCGACACACTCCTGGGGACTCCCTGTAAATACCAACACACTCCTGGGGACTCCCTGTAAATACCAACACACTCCTGGGGACTCCCTGTAAATACCAACACACTCCTGGGGATTCCCTGTAAATACCAACACACTCCTGGGGACTCCCTGCAAATACCAACACACTCCTGGGGACTCCCTGTAAATACCAACACACTCCTGGGGACTCCCTGTAAATACCAACACACTCCTGGTGACTCCCTGTAAATACCAACACACTCCTGGGGACTCCCTGTAAATACCAACACACTCCTGGGGACTCCCTGTAAATACCAACACACTCCTGGGGACTCCCTGTAAATACCAACACACTCCTGGGGATTCCCTGCAAATACCAACACACTCCTGGGGATTCCCTGTAAATAACAACACACTCCTGGGGATTCCCTGTAAATAACAACACACTCCTGGGGACTCCCTGTAAATACCAACACACTCCTGGGGACTCCCTGCAAAGACCAACACACTCCTGGGGACTCCCTGTAAATACCAACACACTCCTGGGGACTCCCTGCAGATACCAACACACTCCTGGGGACTCCCTGTAAATACCAACACACTCCTGGGGACTCCCTGTAAATACCAACACACTCCTGAGGTCCCCCTGCAGATACCAACACACTCCTGGGGACTCCCTGTAAATACCAACACACTCCTGGGGACTCCCTGTAAATACCAACACACTCCTGAGGTCCCCCTGCAAATACCAACACACTCCTGGGGACTCCCTGCAAATACCAACACACTCCTGGGGACTCCCTGTAAATACCAACACACTCCTGGATACTCCTTGTAAATACCAACACACTCCTGGGGATTCCCTGTAAATACCAACACACTCCTGGATACTCCTTGTAAATACCAACACACTCCTGGAGACTCCCTGTAAATACCAACACACTCCTGGATACTCCTAGTAAATACCGACACACTCCTGGGGACTCCCTGCAAATACCAACACACTCCTGGGGACTCCCTGTAAATACCAACACACTCCTGGGGACTCCCTGCAAACACCAACACACTCCTGGGGACTCCCTGTAAATACCAACACACTCCTGGGAACTCCCTGCAAATACCAACACACTCCTGGAGACTCCCTGTAAATACCAACACACTCCTGGGGACTCCCTGTAAATACCAACACACTCCTGGGGACTCCCTGTAAATACCAACACACTCCTGGGAACTCCCTGCAAATACCAACACACTCCTGGAGACTCCCTGTAAATACCAACACACTCCTGGGGACTCCCTGCAAATACCAACAAACTCCTGGGGACTCCCTGCAAATACCAACAAACTCCTGGGGACTCCCTGTAAATACCAACACACTCCTGGGGACTCCCTGCAGATACCAACACACTCCTGGGGACTCCCTGTAAATACCAACACACTCCTGGGGACTCCCTGCAAATACCAACACACTCCTGCAGACTCCCTGCAGATACCAACACACTCCTGGGGACTCCCTGTAAATACCAACACACTCCTGAGGTCCCCCTGCAAATACCAACACACTCCTGGGGACTCCCTGTAAATACCAACACACTCCTGAGGTCCCCCTGCAAATACCAACACACTCCTGGGGATTCCCTGTAAATACCAACACACTCCTGGGGATTCCCTGTAAATACCAACACACTCCTGGGGACTCCCTGTAAATACCAACACACTCCTGGGGACTCCCTGCAAATACCAACACACTCCTGAGGTCCCCCTGCAGATACCAACACACTCCTGGGGACTCCCTGTATATACCAACACACTCCTGGGGACTCCCTGTAAATACCAACACACTCCTGGGGACTCCCTGTAAATACCAACACACTCCTGGGAACTCCCTGCAAATACCAACACACTCCTGGGGACTCCCTGTAAATACCAACACACTCCTGGGGACTCCCTGTAAATACCAACACACTCCTGGGGACTCCCTGCAAATACCAACACACTCCTGGAGACTCCCTGTAAATACCAACACACTCCTGGATACTCCTTGTAAATACCAACACATTCCTGGGGACTCCCTGTAAATACCAACACACTCCTGGAGACTCCCTGCAAATACCAACACACTCCTGGAGACTCCCTGTAAATACCAACACACTCCTGGATACTCCTTGTAAATACCAACACACTCCTGGGAACTCCCTGCAAATACCAACACACTCCTGAGGTCCCCCTGCAAATACCAACACACTCCTGGGGACTCCCTGTAAATACCAACACACTCCTGGGGACTCCCTGCAAATACCAACACACTCCTGGGGACTCCCTGTAAATACCAACACACTCCTGGGGACTCCCTGTAAATACCAACACACTCCTGGGGACTCCCTGCAAATACCAACACACTCCTGAGGTCCCCCTGCAGATACCATCACACTCCTGGGGACTCCCTGCAAATACCAACACACTCCTGGAGACTCCCTGCAAATACCAACGCACTCCTGGAGACTCCCTGTAAATACCAACACACTCCTGGATACTCCTTGTAAATACCAACACACTCCTGGGAACTCCCTGCAAATACCAACACACTCCTGGGGACTCCCTGTAAATACCAACACACTCCTGGGGACTCCCTGTAAATACCAACACACTCCTGGGGACTCCCTGTAAATACCAACACACTCCTGGGGACTCCCTGTAAATACCAACACACTCCTGGATACTCCTTGTAAATATTTACACAATCCTGGATGCCCTTTGCAAACATTGACACTGTCCCGGGGACCCCCTGCAAATATTGACTCAATCTCGAGTACTTCTGTAAATATAGTGATACAATCCTGGGGACCCCCTGTATATATTCACACATTCTTGAGTGCCCCCTGCAAATATTGGCACAATCCCGGGGACCCCTGCAAATATTGATACAATCCCAGGGACCCCCTGTAAATATTGACACAATCTCGGGGACCCCCTGTAAATATTGACACAATCTCGGGGACCCCCTGTAAATATTGACACAATCTCGGGGACCCCCTGTAAATATTGACACAATCTCGGGGACCCCCTGTAAATATTGACACAATTTCGGGGACCCCCTGTAAATATTGACACAATCTCGATCACCCCCTGTAAATATTGACACAATCTCGGGGACCCCCTGTAAATATTGACACAATCTCGATCACCCCCTGTAAATATTGACACAATCTCGATCACCCCCTGTAAATATTGACACAATCCTGGGGACCCCCTGTAAATTTTGACACAATCCCGGGGACCCCCTGTAAATATTGATACAGTCCCGGGGACCCCCTGTAAATACTGACACATTTCTCTGAAGGACAATGTGGGTTACCACGAGCTAAACAGTGCTATCAGCGCAGGAAAAGAGACTGTAGCAACAGAAAGAATGTGCTGGTAAGTCAAGAGACACTGAAACGCGATGATAGATGGGAAGAAACGTAATGACATTAATGACCCCTTGGAATTCCCTGGACAGCCCCTCGAGGATGCGAGGACCTCATTTGGAAAACCGGTCTAGCAATGTGACCAAGGACCTTACGGCCCTTTTAAGTTTTGGAGCTACTTGGGATCTCTGAAATGTTTGATTGGAGCCAGGCTGTCTGGAGTTGCTGAGGGCTGTATTTGGTTTCACTTTTGCCTAAGCTCTCCGTACAGAAGGCCTGTGTGGATCTGTGATGGTATTAGTCTGCTTTTCAGTAAAGGTTTATCGATGTCCAGCTTCCTTGCACCTAAAATCACAGGTGTCGGCTGACAATGGCCGCAATTACGTGGAACTCCATTTTGCAAGGGGGGAGGGCAAAGAAATCAGCTGGAAGGATTGGGGCATCTCTTGTTCCGGTGCTGGTGAAGCCTGCAGATGTTAGAAGCTGGCACGTACAGCCTATGGTTGGCATCGGCACTCAAACATAGGGCTGGCTACTGAGTCGGAAGAGTAGTAGATTGTCAGCGGTGTGCGTAGAAAGTTCAAATCACTAGCTACGCCCCTGCCCAAAGTACATATCGCCTCTGAGCATCCACAGAACTACATAGAATTTTACAGCACAGAAACAGGCCATTCGGCCCAACGGGTCCGTGCCTGATTATGCTCCACACGAGCCTCCTCCCACCTTACTTCATCTCAGCCTATCAGCATATCCTTCTATTCCTTTCTCCCTCGTGTGTTTATCGAGCTTCCCCTTAAATGCATCTATATTTGCCTCGATCACTCCATGTAGTAGAGAGTTCCACATTCTCACCACTCTCTAAATAAAGACGTTTCTCTTTTTATTGGTGACTATCTTATATTTATGGCCCCTAGTTCTGGTCTCCCCCCACAAATGGAAACATCTTCTCTACGTCTACCCTCACGAACCCCGTCATAATTTTAAAGGCCTCTATCAGGTCACCCTTCAGCCTTCTCTTTTCTAGAGAAATGAGCCCCAGCCTGTTCAGTCTTTCCTGATTCAGTAGTTAAAAGCAAATTGAACGAACTAATGAGTTCATATATCAATCGGGTCAGAAACCAAGAGGGATACACGCACGTCAGCAGAGAGTGATAGTGAGAGAGCGCCACACAGATACAGATAGATGGAGACACAGAGAGACCAAAACACAGACATACACAGACAAACAGATGAACAGACATGTCAATAGAGGGAGAGATTGTTCCCATTTTTGGTTCTATCAGTCAGGTAGACAGCGACACAGCAGAAGGAAAGAGAGAGAAATACACCAAAGAGAATTAGAGATGCCAATAAAGGGAGACACAGGGATTGGAGTAGAGAGAGAACTCACAAGAAAGATTCACCCATAGAGAAAAGGGCTCAGATAACCTGTGACAGGGAAATAGTGTTTACCTGAAGAGAATAGAGATGGGACTTCTGATTGGCCATGTTCACATATAATGCATTCCTCTCTCCACTATTTTTATGCAGATGTAAAAATAAACATCGGCGCAAAAATAGCACACGGGGAATGGATACGGGTAAAATAAATCTTCATCACCCCTCGGACATTCCACACTCAGCCCCTCGCCCCTCGGACATTCCACACTCAGCCCCTCGCCCCTCGGACATTCCACACTCAGCCCCTCGCCCCTCGGACATTCCACACTCAGCCCCTCGCCCCTCGGACATTCCACACTCAGACCCTCGCCCCTCGGGCATTCCACACTCAGACCCTCGCCCCTCGGACATTCCACACTCAGTCCCTCGGACATTCCACACTCAGACCCTCGCCCCTCGGACATTCCACACTCCGACCCTCGCCCCTCGGGCATTCCACACTCAGTCCCTCGACCCTCGGACATTCCACACTCAGACCCTCGCCCCTCGGACATTCCACACTCAGTCCCTCGCCCCTCGGACATTCCACACTCAGACCCTCGCCCCTCGGACATTCCACACTCAGTCCCTCGCCCCTCGGACATTCCACACTCAGTCCCTCGCCCCTCGGACATTCCACACTCAGACCCTCGCCCCTCGGACATTCCACACTCAGTCCCTCGCCCCTCGGACATTCCACACTCAGACCCTCGCCCCTCGGACATTCCACACTCCGACCCTCGACCCTCGGACATTCCACACTCAGACCCTCGCCCCTCGGACATTCCACACTCAGACCCTCGCCCCTCGGACATTCCACACTCCGACCCTCGACCCTCGGACATTCCACACTCAGACCCTCGCCCCTCGGACATTCCACACTCAGTCCCTCGGACATTCCACACTCAGACCCTCGCCCCTCGGACATTCCACACTCAGTCCCTCGGACATTCCACACTCAGACCCTCGCCCCTCGGACATTCCACACTCAGTCCCTCGGACATTCCACACTCAGACCCTCGCCCCTCGGACATTCCACACTCCGACCCTCGCCCCTCGGACATTCCACACTCAGTCCCTCGGACATTCCACACTCAGACCCTCGCCCCTCGGACATTCCACACTCAGACCCTCGGACATTCCACACTCAGACCCTCGCCCCTCGGACATTCCACACTCAGACCCTCGCCCCTCGGACATTCCACACTCAGACCCTCGCCCCTCGGACATTCCACACTCAGACCCTCGGACATTCCACACTCAGACCCTCGCCCCTCGGACATTCCACACTCAGACCCTCGCCCCTCGGACATTCCACTCTCAGACCCTCGCCCCTCGGACATTCCACACTCAGACCCTCGCCCCTCGGACATTCCACACTCAGACCCTCGCCCCTCGGACATTCCACACTCAGACCCTCGCCCCTCGGACATTCCACACTCAGACCATCGCCCCTCGGACATTCCACACTCAGACCCTCGCCCCTCGGACATTCCACACTCAGACCCTCGCCCCTCGGACATTCCTTTAGGAGAATCAGCATTGGTTTTCAAAGGAATGCTTCAAGTCTCGTGAGGAGACACTTAATACCACATCTCACTTCTCAGGCTTTTAAGCAAGATGAAAGCACTCGGAATTAATGGAAAATTAACTCTCTGGATTGAAAATTGTCCTGTTAATAGGAAGCGGAGGGGAATGATCAATGTGAAGATTGCAGACACAGACTCTCTCACTGCTGTCTCCTCACACAATGTCACTGCAGGTAGTGGGCCCACCCTGATCATCACAGGGAAAGAGGTGGGGAATTGAAGTACAGACAGATTGGGAAGGGAAGGGGAAACAGAGAGAGAGAGGGAGAAAGATATACACATACACAGAGATATGTATAGAGAGAGATACACACAATACAGGGAGACAGAGAGAGATATACACACAATACAGGGAGACAGAGAGAGAGATACACACAATACAGGGAGACAGAGAGAGATACACACAATACAGGGAGACAGAGAGAGATATACACACAATACAGGGAGACAGAGAGAGATATACACACAATACAGGGAGACAGAGAGAGATACACACAATACAGGGAGACAGAGAGAGATATACACACAATACAGGGAGATAGAGAGAGATACACACAATACAGGGAGACAGAGAGAGATACACACAATACAGGGAGACAGGGGGAGATACACATAATACAGGGAGACAGAGAGAGATACACACAATACAGGGAGACAGAGAGAGATATACACAATACAGGGAGACAGAGAGAGATACACACAATACAGGGAGACAGAGAGAGATACACACAATACAGGGAGACAGGGGGAGATACACACAATACAGGGAGACAGAGAGAGATACACACAATACAGGGAGACAGAGAGAGATACACACAATACAGGGAGACAGGGGGAGATACACACAATACAGGGAGACAGGGGGAGATACACACAATACAGGGAAACAGAGAGAGATACACACAATACAGGGAGACAGGGGGAGATACACACAATACAGGGAGACAGAGAGAGATACACACAATACGGGGAGACAGAGAGAGATACACACAATACAGGGAGACAGAGAGAGATACACACAATACAGGGAGACAGAGAGAGATACACACAATACAGGGAGACAGAGAGAGATACACACAATACAGGGAGACAGGGGGAGATACACACAATACAGGGAAACAGAGAGAGATACACACAATACAGGGAGACAGGGGGAGATACACACAATACAGAGAGACAGAGAGAGATACACACAATACAGGGAGACAGGGGGAGATACACATAATACAGGGAGACAGAGAGAGATACACACAATACAGGGAGACAGAGAGAGATATACACAATACTGGGAGACAGAGAGAGATACACACAATACAGGGAGACAGGGGGAGATACACATAATACAGGGAGACAGAGAGAGACACACAATACAGGGAGACAGAGAGAGATATACACAATACAGGGAGACAGAGAGAGATACACACAATACAGGGAGACAGAGAGAGACACACAATACAGGGAGACAGAGAGAGAGACACACAATACAGGGAGACAGAGAGAGAGATACACACAATACAGGGAGACAGAGAGAGATACACACAATACAGGGAGACAGAGAGAGATACACACAATACAGGAAGACAGAGAGAGACACACAATACAGGGAGACAGAGAGAGAGACACACAATACAGGGAGACAGAGAGAGAGATACACACAATACAGGGAGACAGAGAGAGATACACACAATACAGGGAGACAGAGAGAGACACACAATACAGGGAGACAGAGAGAGATACACACAATACAGGGAGACAGAGAGAGATACACACAATACAGGGAGACAGGGGGAGATACACACAATACAGGGAGACAGAGAGAGATACACACAATACAGGGAGACAGGGGGAGATACACATAATACAGGGAGACAGAGAGAGATACACACAATACAGGGAGACAGAGAGAGATATACACAATACAGGGAGACAGAGAGAGATACACACAATACAGGGAGACAGGGGGAGATACATATAATACAGGGAGACAGAGAGAGACACACAATACAGGGAGACAGAGAGAGATATACACAATACAGGGAGACAGAGAGAGATACACACAATACAGGGAGACAGAGAGAGACACACAATACAGGGAGACAGAGAGAGAGACACACAATACAGGGAGACAGAGAGAGAGATACACACAATACAGGGAGACAGAGAGAGATACACACAATACAGGGAGACAGAGAGAGATACACACAATACAGGGAGACAGAGAGAGACACACAATACAGGGAGACAGAGAGAGAGACACACAATACAGGGAGACAGAGAGAGAGATACACACAATACAGGGAGACAGAGAGAGATACACACAATACAGGGAGACAGAGAGAGACACACAATACAGGGAGACAGAGAGAGATACACACAATACAGGGAGACAGAGAGAGATACACACAATACAGGGAGACAGAGAGAGATACACACAATACAGGGAGACAGAGAGACACACACACAATACAGGGAGACAGAGAGAGATACACACAATACAGGGAGACAGGGGGAGATACACACAATACAGGGAGACAGAGAGATATACACACAATACAGGGAGACAGAGAGAGATACACACAATACAGGGAGACAGAGAGATATACACACAATACAGGGAGACAGAGAGAGATACACACAATACAGGGAGACAGGGGGAGATACACACAATACAGGGAGATAGAGAGAGAGATACACACAATACAGGGAGATAGAGAGAGATACACACAATACAGGGAGATAGAGAGAGAGATACACACAATACAGGGAGACAGAGAGAGATACACACAATACAGGGAGACAGAGAGAGATATACACACAATACAGGGAGACAGAGAGAGATATACACACAATACAGGGAGACAGGGGGAGATACACACATTACAGGGAGACAGAGAGAGATACACACAATACAGGGAGACAGAGAGAGAGATACACACAATACAGGGAGACAGAGAGAGATATACACACAATACAGAGAGACAGAGATAGATACACACAATACAGGGAGACAGAGAGAGATACACACAATACAGGGAGACAGAGAAAGATATACACACAATACAGGGAGACAGAGAGAGATATACACAATACAGGGAGACAGAGAGAGATACACACAATACAGGGAGACAGAGAGAGATATACACAATACAGGGAGACAGAGAGAGATACACACAATACAGGGAGACAGGGGGAGATACACACAATACAGGGAGACAGAGAGAGATACACACAATACAGGGAGACAGAGAGAGATACACACAATACAGGGAGACAGAGAGAGATACACACAATACGGGGAGACAGAGAGAGATACACACACAATACAGGGAGACAGAGAGAGATACACACAATACAGGGAGACAGAGAGAGATACACACAATACAGGGAGACAGAGAGAGATACACACAATACAGGGAGACAGAGAGAGATACACACAATACGGGGAGACAGAGAGAGATACACACACAATACAGGGAGACAGGGGGAGATACACACAATACAGGGAGACAGAGAGAGATATACACAATACAGGGAGACAGAGAGAGATACACACAATACAGGGAGACAGAGAGAGATACACACAATACAGGGAGACAGAGAGAGATATACACACAATACAGGGAGACAGGGGGAGATACACACATTACAGGGAGACAGAGAGAGATACACACAATACAGGGAGACAGAGAGAGATACACACAATACAGGGAGACAGAGAGAGATATACACACAATACAGGGAGACAGGGGGAGATACACACAATACAGGGAGACAGAGAGAGATATACACAATACAGGGAGACAGAGAGAGATACACACAATACAGGGAGACAGAGAGAGATACACACAATACAGGGAGACAGAGAGAGATATACACACAATACAGGGAGACAGGGGGAGATACACACATTACAGGGAGACAGAGAGAGATACACACAATACAGGGAGACAGAGAGAGAGATACACACAATACAGGGAGACAGAGAGAGATATACACACAATACAGGGAGACAGAGAGAGATACACACAATACAGGGAGACAGAGAGAGATACACACAATACAGGGAGACAGAGAGAGATATACACACAATACAGGGAGACAGAGAGAGATATACACAATACAGGGAGACAGAGAGAGATACACACAATACAGGGAGACAGAGAGAGATATACACAATACAGGGAGACAGAGAGAGATACACACAATACAGGGAGACAGGGGGAGATACACACAATACAGGGAGACAGAGAGAGATACACACAATACAGGGAGACAGAGAGAGATACACACAATACAGGGAGACAGAGAGAGATACACACAATACGGGGAGACAGAGAGAGATACACACACAATACAGGGAGACAGAGAGAGATACACACAATACAGGGAGACAGAGAGAGATACACACAATACAGGGAGACAGAGAGAGATACACACAATACAGGGAGACAGAGAGAGATACACACAATACGGGGAGACAGAGAGAGATACACACACAATACAGGGAGACAGGGGGAGATACACACAATACAGGGAGACAGAGAGAGATATACACAATACAGGGAGACAGAGAGAGATACACACAATACAGGGAGACAGAGAGAGATACACACAATACAGGGAGACAGGGGGAGATACACACAATACAGGGAGACAGAGAGAGATATACACAATACAGGGAGACAGAGAGAGATACACACAATACAGGGAGACAGAGAGAGATACACACAATACAGGGAGACAGAGAGAGATACACACAATACAGGGAGACAGAGAGAGATATACACACAATACAGGGAGACAGAGAGAGATACACACAATACAGGGAGACAGAGAGAGAGACACACAATACAGGGAGACAGAGAGAGATACACACAATACAGGGAGACAGAGAGAGACACACAATACAGGGAGACAGAGAGAGAGACACACAATACAGGGAGACAGAGAGAGAGATACACACAATACAGGGAGACAGAGAGAGATACACACAATACAGGGAGACAGAGAGAGATACACACAATACAGGGAGACAGAGAGAGACACACAATACAGGGAGACAGAGAGAGATACACACAATACAGGGAGACAGAGAGAGATACACACAATACAGGGAGACAGAGAGAGATACACACAATACAGGGAGACAGAGAGACACACACACAATACAGGGAGACAGAGAGAGATACACACAATACAGGGAGACAGGGGGAGATACACACAATACAGGGAGACAGAGAGATATACACACAATACAGGGAGACAGAGAGAGATACACACAATACAGGGAGACAGAGAGAGATACACACAATACAGGGAGACAGAGAGAGATACACACAATACAGGGAGACAGGGGGAGATACACACAATACAGGGAGATAGAGAGAGAGATACACACAATACAGGGAGATAGAGAGAGATACACACAATACAGGGAGATAGAGAGAGATACACACAATACAGGGAGATAGAGAGAGAGATACACACAATACAGGGAGACAGAGAGAGATACACACAATACAGGGAGACAGAGAGAGATATACACACAATACAGGGAGACAGAGAGAGATATACACACAATACAGGGAGACAGGGGGAGATACACACATTACAGGGAGACAGAGAGAGATACACACAATACAGGGAGACAGAGAGAGAGATACACACAATACAGGGAGACAGAGAGAGATATACACACAATACAGGGAGACAGAGAGAGATACACACAATACAGGGAGACAGAGAGAGATACACACAATACAGGGAGACAGAGAGAGATATGCACACAATACAGGGAGACAGAGAGAGATATACACAATACAGGGAGACAGAGAGAGATACACACAATACAGGGAGACAGAGAGAGATATACACAATACAGGGAGACAGAGAGAGATACACACAATACAGGGAGACAGAGAGAGATACACACAATACAGGGAGACAGGGGGAGATACACACAATACAGGGAGACAGAGAGAGATACACACAATACAGGGAGACAGAGAGAGATACACACAATACAGGGAGACAGAGAGAGATACACACAATACGGGGAGACAGAGAGAGATACACACACAATACAGGGAGACAGAGAGAGATACACACAATACAGGGAGACAGAGAGAGATACACACAATACAGGGAGACAGAGAGAGATACACACAATACAGGGAGACAGAGAGAGATACACACAATACGGGGAGACAGAGAGAGATACACACACAATACAGGGAGACAGGGGGAGATACACACAATACAGGGAGACAGAGAGAGATATACACAATACAGGGAGACAGAGAGAGATACACACAATACAGGGAGACAGAGAGAGATACACACAATACAGGGAGACAGGGGGAGATACACACAATACAGGGAGACAGAGAGAGATATACACAATACAGGGAGACAGAGAGAGATACACACAATACAGGGAGACAGAGAGAGATACACACAATACAGGGAGACAGAGAGAGATACACACAATACAGGGAGACAGAGAGAGATATACACACAATACAGGGAGACAGAGAGAGATACACACAATACAGGGAGACAGAGAGAGAGACACACAATACAGGGAGACAGAGAGAGATACACACAATACAGGGAGACAAAGAGAGAGACACACAATACAGGGAGGCAGAGAGAGATACACACAATACAGGGAGACAGAGAGAGATATACACACAATACAGGGAGACAGAGAGAGATACACACAATACAGGGAGACAGAGAGAGAGACACACAATACAGGGAGACAGAGAGAGATACACACAATACAGGGAGACAGAGAGAGATACACACAATACAGGGAGACAGAGAGAGATACACACAATACAGGGAGACAGAGAGAGATACACACAATACAGGGAGACAGAGAGAGATACACACAATACAGGGAGACAGAGAGAGATACACACAATACAGGGAGACAGAGAGAGATACACACAATACAGGGAGACAGAGAGAGATACACACAATACAGGGAGACAGAGAGAGATACACACAATACAGGGAGACAGAGAGAGATACACACAATACAGGGAGACAGAGAGAGATACACACAATACAGGGAGACAGAGAGAGATACACACAATACAGGGAGACAGAGAGAGATACACACATACGCAGGAGATAAACTCTGGGAATCTCCTCCGTTCTGCTCTTGGTTACGCTGCACACCCGGAGAAGTTAACGGGCAGAACGGGAGCAATTCCGAGGAAACTCCCGGCCTTAAAGAGAGACAGAGGAAAAAGGGAAAAAACGGAAGGCTGCAGACACAGCAAAGGCAAGGGAGGTGAGTGCGAGCTTTCACATGTGTCAAAGAATGAAAATATCACAAGGTCAGGAACCCAGCTCAGGAAGAGATTTTACATTTTACATTTTAAAAGCCAATAGACAGGTGCAAAAAGCAATCAAAAAGGTTAATGGAATGTTGGCCTTTTATCTCAAGGGAGCTGGAATGCAAAGAGGGACAAGTTATATCTCAGTTGTTTCGAGTCTCAGTCAGACCCCATCTGGAGTACAGCGTTCAGTTCTGGGCCCTGCACCTCAGTCTGGATATACTGGCCTTGGAGGGGATGCAGCGCAGATTGACCAGAGCGATTCCGGGGCTAAAAGGGTTAAATTATGAGGACGGTTTACACACACTTTGAACACGGAGATTGTCGCGCATGAAAGCTTGGGGCTCGTATTGTCTTGCTGCAGTTACTGTCTTGCGCCCGTTCTCACTCACTAACACACAGGTTATA
>NW_027139020.1:0-26549 GCF_035084215.1 Heptranchias perlo | reverse complement strand
TCTGTGTATATTATAGGGAATAGCAGCCCCTGTGTATATTATAGGGAATAGCAGCCCCTGTGTATATTATAGGGAATAGCAGCCCCTGTGTATATTATAGGGAATAGCAGCCCCTGTGTATATTATAGGGAACAGCAGCCCCTGTGTATATTATAGGGGATAGCAGCCCCTGTGTATATTATAGAGAATAGCAGCCCCTGTGTATATTATAGGGAATAGCAGCCCCTGTGTATATTATAGGGGATAGCAGCCCCTGTGTATATGACAGGGAATAGCAGCCCCTGTGTGTATTATAGGGAATAGCAGCCCCTGTGTATATTATAGGGGATAGCAGCCCCTGTGTATATGACAGGGAATAGCAGCCCCTGTGTATATTATAGAGTTGTAAACAATTTTACAACACCAAGTTATAGTCCAGCAATTTTATTTTAAATTCACAAGCTTTCGGAGATTTTCTCCTTCCTCAGGCAAATGTTTCAAGATCTTTCAAATCTTGAAACATTTGCCTGAGGAAGGAGAAAATCTCCGAAAGCTTGTGAATTTAAAATAAAATTGCTGGACTATAACTTGGTGTTGTAAAATTGTTTACAATTGTCAACCCCAGTCCATCACCGGCATCTCCACATCATATATTATAGAGAATAGCAGCCCCTGTGTATATTATAGGGGACAGCAGCCCCTGTGTATATGACAGGGAATAGCAGCCCCTGTGTATATTATAGAGAATAGCAGCCCCTGTGTATATTATAGGGGATAGCAGCCCCCTGTGTATATTATAGGGGATAGCAGCCCCTGTGTATATTATAGGGGATAGCAGCCCCTGTGTATATTATAGAGAATAGCAGCCCCCTGTGTATATTATAGGGGATAGCAGCCCCTGTGTATATTATAGGGGATAGCAGCCCCCTGTGTATATTATAGAGAATAGCAGCCCCTGTGTATATTATAGGGGATAGCAGCCCCTGTGTATATTATAGAGAATAGCAGCCCCTGTGTATATTATAGGGGATAGCAGCCCCTGTGTATATTATAGAGAATAGCAGCCCCCTGTGTATATTATAGAGAATAGCAGCCCCCTGTGTATATTATAGAGAATAGCAGCCCCCTGTGTATATTATAGAGAATAGCAGCCCCCTGTGTATATTATAGGGGATAGCAGCCCCTGTGTATATTATAGGGGATAGCAGCCCCTGTGTATATTATAGAGAATAGCAGCCCCTGTGTATATTATAGGGGATAGCAGCCCCTGTGTATATTATAGGGGATAGCAGCCCCTGTGTATATTATAGAGAATAGCAGCCCCCTGTGTATATTATAGAGAATAGCAGCCCCCTGTGTATATTATAGGGGATAGCAGCCCCTGTGTATATTATAGGGGATAGCAGCCCCTGTGTATATTATAGAGAATAGCAGCCCCCTGTGTATATTATAGAGAATAGCAGCCCCCTGTGTATATTATAGGGGATAGCAGCCCCTGTGTATATTATAGAGAATAGCAGCCCCCTGTGTATATTATAGAGAATAGCAGCCCCCTGTGTATATTATAGAGAATAGCAGCCCCCTGTGTATATTATAGGGGATAGCAGCCCCTGTGTATATTATAGGGGATAGCAGCCCCTGTGTATATTATAGAGAATAGCAGCCCCTGTGTATATTATAGGGAATAGCAGTCCCTGTGTATATTATAGGGGATAGCAGCCCCTGTGTATATTACAGGGAATAGCAGCCCCTGTGTATATTATAGGGGATAGAAGCCCCTGTGTATATTATAGGGGATAGCAGCCCCTGTGTATATTATAGGGAATAGCAGACCCTGTGTATATTATAGGGAATAGCAGCCTCTGTGTATATTATAGGGAATAGCAGCCCCTGTGTATATTATAGGGAATAGCAGCCCCTGTGTATATTATAGGGAACAGCAGCCCCTGTGTATATTATAGGGAATAGCAGCCCCTGTGTATATTATAGGGAACAGCAGCCCCTGTGTATATTATAGGGGATAGCAGCCCCTGTGTATATTATAGAGAATAGCAGCCCCTGTGTATATTATAGGGAATAGCAGCCCCTGTGTATATTATAGGGGATAGCAGCCCCTGTGTATATGACAGGGAATAGCAGCCCCTGTGTATATTATAGGGAATAGCAGCCCCTGTGTATATTATAGGGGATAGCAGCCCCTGTGTATATGACAGGGAATAGCAGCCCCTGTGTATATTATAGAGAATAGCAGCCCCTGTGTATATTATAGGGGACAGCAGCCCCTGTGTATATGACAGGGAATAGCAGCCCCTGTGTATATTATAGAGAATAGCAGCCCCTGTGTATATTATAGGGGATAGCAGCCCCCTGTGTATATTATAGGGGATAGCAGCCCCTGTGTATATTATAGGGGATAGCAGCCCCTGTGTATATTATAGAGAATAGCAGCCCCCTGTGTATATTATAGGGGATAGCAGCCCCTGTGTATATTATAGGGGATAGCAGCCCCCTGTGTATATTATAGAGAATAGCAGCCCCTGTGTATATTATAGGGGATAGCAGCCCCTGTGTATATTATAGGGGATAGCAGCCCCTGTGTATATTATAGAGAATAGCAGCCCCCTGTGTATATTATAGAGAATAGCAGCCCCTGTGTATATTATAGGGGATAGCAGCCCCTGTGTATATTATAGAGAATAGCAGCCCCCTGTGTATATTATAGAGAATAGCAGCCCCCTGTGTATATTATAGAGAATAGCAGCCCCCTGTGAATATTATAGAGAATAGCAGCCCCCTGTGTATATTATAGGGGATAGCAGCCCCTGTGTATATTATAGGGGATAGCAGCCCCTGTGTATATTATAGGGGATAGCAGCCCCTGTGTATATTATAGAGAATAGCAGCCCCTGTGTATATTATAGGGAATAGCAGTCCCTGTGTATATTATAGGGGATAGCAGCCCCTGTGTATATTATAGGGAATGTGGTTGATTCTTAATTGCCCTCTGAAATGGCCTAGCAAGCCACTCAGTTGTTAAATCTCGCAACAAAATGTCATAATAAGAACAAAACCGGACGGACCACCCGGCATCGGACCACTAGGCACCGGACACGACAACGGCAAAACACCAAGCCCAGTCGACCCTGCAAAGTCCTCCTCACTAACATCTGGGGACTTGTGCCAAAATTGGGAGAGCTGTCCCACAGACTAGTCAGGTAACAGCCTGACATAGCCATACTCACAGAATCAAACCTTTCAGCCAACGTCACAGACTCTTTCATCACCATCCCTGGGTGTGTCCTGTCCCACCGGCAGGACAGACCCACCAGAGGTGGCGGGACAGTGATATACAGTCAGGAGGGAGTGGCCCTGGGAGTCCTCAACATTGACTCCGGACCCCATGAAATCTCATGGCATCAGGTCAAACATGGGCAAGGAGCCCTCCTGCTGATTACCACCTACCCCCCTCCCTCAGCTGATGAATCAGTCCTCCTCCATGTTGAACACCACTTGGAAGAAGCACTGAGGGGAGCAAGGAGACAGAATGTACTCTGGGTGGGGGACTTCAATGCCCATCACCAAGAGTGGCTCGGTAGCACCACTACTGACCGAGCTGGCCGAGTCCTGAAGGACATAACTGCCAGACTGGGCCTGCGGCAGGTGGTGAGCGAACCAACACGAGGGAAAAACTTACTTGACCTCGTCCTCACCAATCTACCTGATGCAAATGCATCTGTCCATGACAGTATTGCTGGGATTGACCACCGCACAGTCCTCATGGAGACGAAGTCCCGTCTTCGCACTGAGGACACCATCCAACGTGTTGTGTGGCACTACCACCGTGCTAAATGGGATAGATTCAGAACAGATCTAGCAGCTCAAAACTGGCATCCATGAGGGGCTGTGGGCCATCAGCAGCAGCAGAATTGTATTCCAGCACAATCTGTAACCCCATGGCCCGGCATATTCCTCACTCTACCATTACCAACATGCCAGGGGATCAACCCTGGTTCAATGAGGAGTGTAGAAGAGCATGCCAGGAGCAGCACCAGGCGTACCTAAAAATGAGGTGCCAACCTGGTGAAGCTACAACTCAGGACTACATGCATGCTAAACAGCGGAAGCAACATGCTATAGACAGAGCCAAGCTATTCCATAACCAACGGATCAGATCAAAGCTCTGCAGTCCTGCCACATCCAGTCGTGAATGGTGGTGGACAATTAAACAACTAACGGGAGGAGGAGGCTCTGTAAACATCCCCATCCTCAATGATAACAGAGTCCAGCACGTGAGTGCAAAAGACAAGGCTGGAGCATTTGCAACCATCTTCAGTCAGAAGTGCCAAGTGGATGATCCATCTCGGCCTCCTCCCGATATCTGCACCATCACAGAAGCCAGTCTTCAGCCAATTTGATTCACTCCACATGATATCAAGAAACGGCTGAGTGCACTGGATACAGCAAAGGCGATGGGCCGCGACAACATCCCGGCTGTAGTGCTGAAGACTTGTGCTCCAGAACTAGCTGCAGCTCTAGCCAAGCTGTTCCAGTACAGCTACAACACTGGCATCTACCCGACAATGTGGAAAATTGCCCAGATATGTCCTGTCCACAAAAAGCAGGACAAATCCAATCCGGCCAATTACCGCCCCATCAGTCTACTCTCAATCATCAGCAAAGTGATGGAAGGTGTCGTCGACAGTGCTATCAAGCGGCACTTACTCACCAATAACCTGCTCACCAATGCTCAGTTTGGGTTCCACCAGGACCACTCGGCTCCAGACCTCATTATAGCCTTGGTCCAAACAGGGACAAAAGAGCTGAATTCCAGAGGTGAGGTGAGAGTGACTGCCCTTGACATCAAGGCAGCATTTGACCGAGTGTGGCACCAAGGAGCCCGAGTAAAATTGAAGTCAATGGGAATTAGGGGGAAAACTCTCCAGTGGCTGGAGTCATCTCTAGCACAAAGGAAGATGGTAGTGGTTGTTGGAGGCCAATCATCTCAGCCCCAGGACATTGCTGCAGGAGTTCCTCAGGGCAGTGTCCTCGGCCCAACCATCTTCAGCTGCTTCATCAATGACCTTCCCTCCATCATAAGGTCAGAAATGGGGATGTTCGCTGATGATTGCACAGTGTTCAGTTCCATTCGCAACCCCTCAGATAATGAAGCAGTCCGTGCCCGCATGCAGCAAGACCTGGACAACATCCAGGCTTGGGCTGATAAATGGCAAGTAACATTCGCGCCAGACAAGTGCCAGGCAATGACCATCTCCAACAAGAGAGAGTCTAACCACCTCCCCTTGACATTCAACGGCATTACCATCTTGTGGTTACAAGAGCAGGTCAGAGACTGGGTATTCTGCGGCGAGTGACTCACCTCCTGACTCCCCAAAGCCTTTCCACCATCTACAAGGCACAAGTCAGGAGTGTGATGGAATACTCTCCACTTGCCTGGATGAGTGCAGCTCCAACAACACTCAAGAAGCTCGACACCATCCAGGACAAAGCAGTCCACTTGATTGGCACCCCATCCACCACCCTAAACATTCACTCCCTCCACCACCGGCACACAGTGGCTGCAGTGTGTACCATCCACAGGATGCACTGCAGCAACTCGCCAAGGCTTCTTCGACAGCACCTCCCAAACCCGCGACCTCTACCACCTAGAAGGACAAGGGCAGCAGGCACATGGGAACAACACCACCTGCACGTTCCCCTCCAAGTCACACACCATCCTGACTTGGAAATATATCGCCGTTCCTTCATCGTCGCTGGGTCAAAATCCTGGAACTCCCTTCCTAACAGCACTGTGGGAGAACCTTCACCACACGGACTGCAGCGGTTCAAGAAGGCGGCTCACCACCACCTTCTCAAGGGGCAATTAGGGATGGGCAATAAATGCCGGCCTCGCCACCGACGCCCACATCCCATGAACAAAGAAAAAAAAAACACGCATTCACACACAAACTCACACACATTCACACTCACTCACACACATCACACACAGACTCACTCATAAACACACTCATTCACATACACACACACACTCACATATGCTCACAATCACTCTCACACACACTCTCATAAACACACTCGTGTTGGAAACATCCAGAACTTTTATAGTTATATTAGGAAAAAGAGGGTGTTCAGGAGCAGTGTTGGCCCCTTAAAAACTGAAAGTGGGGATATTGTCATTGACAATGGGGAAATGGTGGACATGTTGAACAATTACTTTGCGTCAGTATTTACAGTCGAAAAAGAGGATAGCATGCCGGAAATCCCAAGAAAACTAATATTGAATCTGGGACAGGGACTCAATGAAATTAACATAAGTAAAACAACAGTAATGAATAAAATAATAGCACTAAAGAGTGACAAATCCCCAGGACCAGATGGTTTCCATCCCAGGGTTTTAAAGGAAGTAGGTGAGCACATTGCGGATGCCCTAACTATAATCTTTCAAAGTTCTCTAGATTCAGGAACTGTCCCTCTAGATTGGAAAATTGCACATGTCACTCTGCTTTTTAAGAAACGAGAGAGGGGGAAACCAGGGAATTATAGACCAGTTAGCCTAACATCAGTTGTGGGGAAAATGCTGGAGTCTATAATTAAGGATAGGGTGACTGAACACCTTGAGAATTTTCAATTAATCAGAGAGAGCCAGCATGGATTTGTGAAAGGTAGGTCGTGCCTGACAAACCTAATTGAATTCTTTGAAGAGGTGACTCAAGTAGTGGACAGGGGAATGTCAATGGATGTTATTTATATGGACTTCCAGAAGGCGTTTGATAAGGTCCCACATAAGAGACTGTTAGCTAAGATAGAAGCCCATGGAATCGAGGGAAAAGTACGGACTTGGTTAGGAAATTGGCTGAGCGAAAGGCGACAGAGAGTAGGGATAATGGGTAGGTACTCACATTGGCAGGATGTGACCAGTGGAGTCCTGCAGGGATCTGTCTTGGGGCCTCAATTATTCACAATATTTATTAACGACTCAGATGAAGGCATAGAAAGTCTCATATCTAAGTTTGCCAATGACACAAAGATTGGTGGCATTGTAAGTAGTGCAGATGAAAACATAAAATTACAAAGGGATATTGATAGGTGAATGGGCAAAACTGTGGCAAATGGAATTCAATGCAGACAAATGTGAGGTCATCCACTTTGGATCAAAAAAGGATAGAACAGGGTACTTTCTAAATGGTAAAAAGTTAAAAACAGTGGATGTCCAAAGGGACTTAGGGGTTCAGGTACATAGATCATTGAAGTTTCATGAACATTTGTACCCCAATCTATTCACTGTGTACCCCAATCTATTCACTGTGTACCCCAATCTACTCACTGTGTACCCCAATCTACTCACTGTGCACCCCAATCTACTCACTGTGTACCCCAATCTACTCACTGTTTACCCCAATCTACTCACTGTGAACCCCACTCTACTCACTGCGTACCCCAATCTACTCACTGTGTACCCCAATCTACACACTGTGTACCCCAATCTACTCACTGTGTACCCCAATCTACTCACTGTGTACCCCACTCTACTCACTGTGTACCCCAATCTACTCACTGTGTACCCCACTCTACTCACTGTGTACCCCACTCTACTCACTGTTTACCCCACTCCACTCACTGTGTACCCCACTCTACACACTGTGTACCCCAATCTACTCACTGTGTACCCCACTCTACTCACTGTGTACCCCAATCTACTCACTGTGTACCCCAATCTACTAACTGTGTACCCCACTCGACACAATGTGTACCCCAATCTACTCACTGTGTACCCCACTCGACTCACTGTGTACCCCAATCTACTCAATGTGTACCCCACTCTACTCACTGTGTACCCCAATCTACTCACTGTGTACCCCACTCTACTCACTGTGTACCCCACTCTACACACTGTGTACCCCACTCTACTCACTGTGCACCCCACTCGACTCACTGTTTACCCCACTCTACTCACTGTGTACCCCACTCGACTCACTGTTTACCCCAATCTACTCACTGTGTACCCCACTCTACTCACTGTGTACCCCAAT
Source organism: Heptranchias perlo (assembly GCF_035084215.1). NCBI lineage: Eukaryota > Metazoa > Chordata > Chondrichthyes > Hexanchiformes > Hexanchidae > Heptranchias > Heptranchias perlo. The sequence goes on along the minus strand of NW_027139020.1, from coordinate 18,522 downwards.
CTACTCACTGTGTACCCCAATCTACTAACTGTGTACCCCACTCGACACAATGTGTACCCCAATCTACTCACTGTGTACCCCACTCGACTCACTGTGTACCCCAATCTACTCAATGTGTACCCCACTCTACTCACTGTGTACCCCAATCTACTCACTGTGTACCCCACTCTACTCACTGTGTACCCCACTCTACACACTGTGTACCCCACTCTACTCACTGTGCACCCCACTCGACTCACTGTTTACCCCACTCTACTCACTGTGTACCCCACTCGACTCACTGTGTACCCCAATCTTCTCACTGTGTACCCCAATCTACACACTGTGCACCCCACTCTACTCACTGTGTACCCCACTCTACTCACTGCGTACCCCAATCTACTCACTGTGTACCCCACTCTACTCACTGTTTACCCCAATCTCCTCACTGTGTAAACCCAATCTACTCACTGTGTACCCCACTCTACTCACTGTGTACCCCACTCTACTCACTGTGTACCCCAATCTACTCACTGTGTACCCCACTCTACTCACTGTTTACCCCAATCTACTCACTGTGTACCCCAATCTACTCACTGTGTACCCCAATCTACTCACTGTGTACCCTACTCTACTCACTGTGTACCCCAATCTACACACTGCGTACCCCAATCTACTCACTGTGTACCCCAATCTACTCACTGTATACCCCACTCTACTCACTGTGTACCCCACTCTACTCACTGTGTACCCCAATCTACTCACTGCGTACCCCACTCTACTCACTGTGTACCCCAATCTACTCACGGTGTACCCCAATCTACTCACTGTGTACCCCACTCTACTCACTGTGTACCCCACTCTACTCACTGTGTACCCCAATCTACTCACTGTGTACCCCACTCTACTCACTGTGTACCCCACTCTACTCACTGTGTACCCCACTCTACTCACTGTGTACCCCACTCTACTCACTGTGTACCCCAATCTACTCACTGTGTACCCCACTCTACTCACTGTGTACCCCACTCTACTCACTGTGTACCCCACTCTACTCACTGTGTACCCCAATCTACTCACTGTGTACCCCACTCTACTCACTGTGTACCCCACTCTACTCACTGTGTACCCCACTCTACTCATTGTGTATCCCAATCTACTCACTGTGTACCCCAATCTATTCACGGCGTACCCCAATCTACTCACTGTGTACCCCACTCTACTCACTGTGTACCCCACTCCACTCACTGTGCACCCCACTCTACTCACTGTTTACCCCAATCTACTCACTGTGTACCCCAATCTACTCACTGTGTACCCCACTCTACTCATTGTGTACCCCAATCTACTCTGTTTACCCCAATCTACTCACTGTGTACCCCACTCTACTCACTGTTTACCCCAATCTACTCACTGCATGCCCCAATCTACTCACTGTGTACCCCAATCTACTCACTGTGTACCCCAATCTACCCACTGTTTACCCCAATCTACTCACTGTGTACCCCACTCTACTCACTGTGTACCCCACTCTAATCACTGTGTACCCCAATCTACAAACTGTGTACCCCAATCTACTCACTGTGTACCCCAATCTACTCACTGTGTACCCCACTCTACTCACTGTGTACCCCACTCTACACACTGCGTACCCCAATCTACTCACTGTGTACCCCGATCTACTCACTGTGTACCCCAATCTACTCACTGTGTACCCCAATCTACTCACTGCGTACCCCACTCTGCTCACTGTGTACCCTAATCTACTTACTGTGCACCCCACTCTACTCACTGTGTACCCCACTCTACACACTGTGTACCCCAATCTACTCACTGTGTACCCCAATCTACTCACTGTGTACCCCACTCTACACAATGTGTACCCCAATCTACTCACTGTGTACCCCAATCTACTCACGGTGTACCCCAATCTACTCACTGTGTACCCCACTCTACACACTGTGTACCCCACTCTACTGACTGTGTACCCCAATCTACTCACTGTGTACCCCACTCTACTCACTGTGTACCTCACTCTACACACTGTGTACCCCACTCTACACACTGTGCACCCCACTCTACTCACTGTGTACCCCAATCTACTCACTGCGTACCCCAATCTACTCACTGCGTACCCCAATCTACTCACTGTGTACCCCACTCTACTCACTGTGTACCCCACTCTACTCACTGTGTACCCCACTCTACTCACTGTGTACCCCACTCTACTCACTGCGTACCCCAATCTACTCACTGCGTACCCCAATCTACTCACTGTGTACCCCACTCTACACACTGCGTACCCCAATCTACTCACTGTGTACCCCAATCTACTCACTGTGTACCCCAATCTACTCACTGCGTACCCCAATCTACTCACTGTGTACCCCACTCTACTCACTGTGTACCCCAATCTACTCACTGTGTACCCCAATCTACTCACTGTGTACTCCAATCTACTCACTGTGTACCCCACTCTACACACTGCGTACCCCAATCTACTCACTGCGTACCCCAATCTACTCACTGTTCACCCCAATCTACTCACTGTGTACCCCAATCTACTCACCGTGTACCCCAATCTACTCACTGTGTACCCCACTCGACTCACTGTGTACCCCAATCTACACACTGTGTACCCCACTCGACTCACTGTGTACCCCAATCTACTCACTGTGTACCCCAATCTACTCACTGTGTACCCCAATCTACACACTGTGTACCCCACTCGACTCACTGTGTACCCCAATCTACACACTGTGTACCCCACTCGACTCACTGTGTACCCCAATTTACTCACTGTGTACCCCAATCTACTCACTGTGTACCCCACTCGACTCACTGTGTACCCCAATCTACTCACTGTGTACCCCAATCTACTCACTGTGTACCCCAATCTACTCACTGTGTACCCCACTCTACACACTGCGTACCCCAATCTACTCACTGTGTACCCCAATCTACTCACTGCGTACCCCAATCTACTCACTGTGTACCCCAATCTACTCACTGTGTACCCCAATCTACTCACTGTTTATCCCAATCTACTCACTGTGTACCCCAATCTACTCACTGTGCACCCCAATCTACTCACTGTGTACCCCAATCTACTCACTGTTTACCCCAATCTACTCACTGTGTACCCCAATCTACTCACTGTGTACCCCAATCTACTCACTGTTTACCCCAATCTACTCACTGTGTACCCCAATCTACTCACTGTGTACCCCACTCCACTCACTGTGTACCCCAATCTACTCACTGTGTACCCCACTCTACTCACTGTGTATCCCAATCTACTCACTGTGTACCCCAATCTACTCACTGTGTACCCCACTCCACTCACTGTGTACCCCAATCTACTCACAGTGTACCCCACTCTACTCACTGTGTACCCCACTCGACTCACTGTGTACCCCACTCTACTCACTGTGTACCCCAATCTACTCACTGTTTACCCCAATCTACTCACTGTGTACCCCACTCTACTCACTGTTTACCCCAATCTACTCACTGTGTACCCCAATCTACTCACTGTTTACCCCAATCTACTCACTGCGTACCCCAATCTACTCACTGTTTACCCCAATCTACTCACTGTGTACCCCAATCTACTCACTGTGTACCCCAATCTACTCACTGTGTACCCCACTCGACTCACTGTGTACCCCAATCTACACACTGTGTACCCCACTCGACTCACTGTGTACCCCAATCTACTCACTGTGTACCCCAATCTAGTCACTGTGTACCCCAATCTACACACTGTGTACCCCACTCGACTCACTGTGTACCCCAATCTACACACTGTGTACCCCACTCGACTCACTGTGTACCCCAATCTACTCACTGTGTACCCCACTCGACTCACTGTGTACCCCAATCTACTCACTGTGTACCCCAATCTACTCACTGTGTACCCCAATCTACTCACTGTGTACCCCAATCTACTCACCGTGTACCCCAATCTACTCACTGTGTACCCCACTCGACTCACTGTGTACCCCAATCTACACACTGTGTACCCCACTCGACTCACTGTGTACCCCAATCTACTCTCTGTGTACCCCAATCTACTCACTGTGTACCCCAATCTACACACTGTGTACCCCACTCGACTCACTGTGTACCCCAATCTACACACTGTGTACCCCACTCGACTCACTGTGTACCCCAATCTACTCACTGTGTACCCCAATCTACTCACTGTGTACCCCACTCGACTCACTGTGTACCCCAATCTACTCACTGTGTACCCTAATCTACTCACTGTGTACCCCAATCTCCTCACTGTGTACCCCAATCTACTCACTGTTTACCCCAATCTACTCACTGTGTACCCCAATCTACTCACTGTGTACCCCAATCTACACACTGTGTACTCCACTCGACTCACTGTGTACCCCAATCTACACACTGTGTACCCCACTCGACTCACTGTGTACCCCAATCTACTCACTGTGTACCCCAATCTACTCACTGTGTACCCCAATCTACTCACTGTGTACCCCACTCTACACACTGCGTACCCCAATCGACTCACTGTGTACCCCAATCTACTCACTGCGTACCCCAATCTACTCACTGTGTACCCCAATCTGCTCACTGTGTACCCCAATCTACTCACTGTGTACCCCACTCTACTCACTGTGTATCCCAATATACTCACTGTGTACCCCAATCTACTCACTGTGTACCCCACTCTACTCACTGTGTACCCCACTCTACTCACTGTGTACCCCACTCTACTCACTGTGTATCCCAATCTACTCACTGTGTACCCCAATCTACTCACTGTGTACCCCACTCTACTCACTGTGTACCCCAATCTACTCACTGTGTACCCCAATCTACTCACTGTGTACCCCAATCTACTCACCGTGTACCCCACTCTACTCACTGTGTATCCCAATCTACTCACTGTGTACCCCACTCTACTCACTGTGTACCCCACTCTACTCACTGTGTACCCCACTCTACTCACTGTGTACCCCACTCTACTCACTGTGTACCCCACTCGACTCACTGTGTACCCCAATCTACTCATTGTGTACCCCAATCTACTCACTGTGTACCCCAATGTACACACTGTGTACCCACTCGACTCACTGTGTACCCCAATCTACACACTGTGTACCCCACTCGACTCACTGTGTACCCCAATCTACTCACTGTGTACCCCACTCGACTCACTGTGTACCCCAATCTACTCACTGTGTACCCCAATCTACTCACTGTGTACCCCAATCTACTCACTGTGTACCCCACTCTACACACTGCGTACCCCAATCTACTCACTGTGTACCCCAATCTACTCACTGCGTACCCCAATCTACTCACTGCGTACCCCAATCTACTCACTGTTTACCCCAATCTACTCACTGTGTACCCCAATCTACTCACTGTGTACCCCAATCTACACACTGTGTACCCCACTCGACTCACTGTGTACCCCAATCTACACACTGTGTACCCCACTCGACTCACTGTGTACCCCAATCTACTCACTGTGTACCCCAATCTACTCACTGTGTACCCCACTCGACTCACTGTGTACCCCAATCTACTCACTGTGTACCCCAATCTACTCACTGTGTACCCCACTCTACACACTGCGTACCCCAATCTACTCACTGTGTACCCCAATCTACTCACTGCGTACCCCAATCTACTCACTGTGTACCCCAATCTACTCACTGTGTACCCCAATCTACTCACTGTTTACCCCAATCTACTCACTGTGTACCCCAATCTACTCACTGTGTACCCCAATCTACTCACTGTTTACCCCAATCTACTCACTGTGTACCCCACTCTACTCACTGTGTACCCCAATCTACTCACTGTGTACCCCAATCTACTCACTGTTTACCCCAATCTACTCACTGTGTACCCCAATCTACTCACTGTGTACCCCAATCTACTCACTGTTTACCCCAATCTACTCACTGTGTACCCCACTCCACTCACTGTGTACCCCAATCTACTCACTGTGTACCCCACTCTACTCACTGTGTACCCCACTCTACTCACTGTGTATCCCAATCTACTCACTGTGTACCCCGATCTACACACTGCGTACCCCACTCTACTCACTGAGTACCCCACTCTACTCACTGTGTATCCCAATCTACTCACTGTGTACCCCACTCTACTCACTGTGTACTCCACTCCACTCACTGTGTACCCCACTCTACTCACTGTGTACCCCAATCTACTCACTGTGTACCCCACTCTACTCACTGTGTACCCCACTCTACTCACTGTGTACCCCAATCTACTCACTGTGTACCCCAATCTACTCACTGTGTACCCCAATCTACTCACTGTGTACCCCAATCTACACACTGTGTACCCCACTCTACTCACTGTGTACCCCAATCTACTCACTGTGTACCCCAATCTACTCACTGTGTACCCCACTCTACTCACTGTGTACCCCACTCTACTCACTGTGTACCCCAATCTACTCACTGTGTACCCCACTCTACTCACTGTGTATCCCAATCTACTCACTGTGTACCCCAATCTACTCACTGTGTACCCCACTCTACTCAATGTGTACCCCACTCTACTCACTGTGTACCCCAATCTACTCACTGTGTACCCCAATCTACTCACTGTGTACCCCAATGTACTCACTGTGTACCCCAATCTACTCACCGTGTACCCCACTCTACTCACTGTGTACCCCACTCTACTCACTGTGTACCCCACTCTACTCACTGTGTATCCCAATCTACTCACTGTGTACCCCACTCTACTCACTGTGTACCCCACTCTACTCACTGTATACCCCACTCTACTCACTGTGTACCCCACTCTACTCACGGTGTATCCCAATCTACTCACTGTGTACCCCAATCTACTCACTGTGTACCCCACTCTACTCACTGTGTACCCCACTCTACTCACTATGTACCCCACTCTACTCACTGTATACCCCAATCTACTCACTGCGTGCCCCAATCTACTCACTGCGTGCCCCACTCTACTCACTGTGTACCCCACTCTACTCACTGTATACCCCAATCTACTCACTGCGTGCCCCAATCTACTCACTGCGTGCCCCACTCTACTCACTGTTTACCCCAATCTACTCACTGTGTACCCCAATCTACTCACTGTTTACCCCAATCTACTCACTGCGTGCCCCAATCTACTCACTGCGTGCCCCAATCTACTCACTGTGTACCCCACTCTACTCACTGTGTACCCCACTCTACTCACTGTGTACCGCACTCTACTCACTGTGTACCCCAATCTACTCACTGTGTACCCCACTCGACTCACTGTGTACCCCACTCTACTCACTGTATACCCCAATCTACTCACTGCGTGCCCCAATCTACTCACTGCGTGCCCCACTCTACTCACTGTGTACCCCACTCTACTCACTGTATACCCCAATCTACTCACTGCGTGCCCCAATCTACTCACTGCGTGCCCCACTCTACTCACTGTTTACCCCAATCTACTCACTGTGTACCCCAATCTACTCACTGTTTACCCCAATCTACTCACTGCGTGCCCCAATCTACTCACTGCGTGCCCCAATCTACTCACTGTGTACCCCACTCTACTCACTGTGTACCCCACTCTACTCACTGTGTACCGCACTCTACTCACTGTGTACCCCAATCTACTCACTGTGTACCCCACTCGACTCACTGTGTACCCCACTCTACTCACTGTGTACCGCACTCTACTCACTGTGTACCCCACTCTACTCACTGTGTACCCCACTCTACTCACTGTGTACCCCACTCTACTCACTGTGTATCCCAATCTACTCACTGTGTACCCCACTCTACTCACTGTGTACCCCAATCGACTCACTGTATACCCCACTCTACTCACTGTGTACCCCACTCTACTCACTGTGTACCCCAATCTACTCACTGTGTACCCCAATCTACTCACTGTGTATCCCAATCTACTCACTGTGTACCCCAATCTACTCACTGTATACCCCACTCTACTCACTGTGTATCCCACTCTACTCACTGTATACCCCACTCTACTCACTGTTTACCCCACTCTACTCACTGTGTACCCCAATCTACTCACTGTTTACCCCACTCTACTCACTGTATACCCCACTCTACTCACTGTGTATCCCACTCTACTCACTGTGTACCCCAATCTACTCACTGTGTACCCCAATCTACTCACTGTGTCTCCCAATCTACTCACTGTGTACCCCACTCTACTCACTGTGTACCCCACTCTACTCACTGTGTACCCCACTCTACTCACTGTGTATCCCAATCTACTCACTGTGTACCCCACTCTACTCACTGTGTACCCCAATCTACTCACTGTATACCCCACTCTACTCACTGTGTACCCCACTCTACTCACTGTGTACCCCAATCTACTCACTGTGTACCCCAATCTACTCACTGTGTATCCCAATCTACTCACTGTGTACCCCAATCTACTCACTGTATACCCCACTCTACTCACTGTGTATCCCACTCTACTCACTGTATACCCCACTCTACTCACTGTTTACCCCACTCTACTCACTGTGTACCCCAATCTACTCACTGTTTACCCCACTCTACTCACTGTATACCCCACTCTACTCACTGTGTATCCCACTCTACTCACTGTGTACCCCAATCTACTCACTGTGTACCCCAATCTACTCACTGTGTATCCCAATCTACTCACTGTGTACCCCAATCTACTCACTGTATACCCCACTCTACTCACTGTGTATCCCACTCTACTCACTGTGTACCCCAATCTACTCACTGTGTACCCCAATCTACTCACTGTGTATCCCAATCTACTCACTGTGTACCCCAATCTACTCACTGTGTACCCCACTCTACTCACTGTTTACCCCAATCTACTCACTGTTTACCCCAATCTACTCACTGTGTATCCCAATCTACTCACTGTGTACCCCACTCTACTCACTGTGTACCCCACTCTACTCACTGTGTATCCCAATCTACTCACTGTGTACCCCACTCTACTCACTGTGTACCCCAATCTACTCACTGTGTATCCCACTCTACTCACTGTGTACCCCAATCTACTCACTGTGTACCCCACTCTACTCACTGTATACCCCACTCTACTCACTGTGTATCCCACTCTACTCACTGTGTACCCCAATCTACTCACTGTTTACCCCAATCTACTCACTGTTTACCCCAATCTACTCACTGTGTACCCCACTCTACTCACTGTATACCCCACTCTACTCACTGTGTATCCCACTCTACTCACTGTGTACCCCAATCTACTCACTGTTTACCCCAATCTACTCACTGTGTACCCCAATCTACTCACTGTGTACCCCAATCTACTCACAATCCACCCACTGTTAAAGACTGTGGATCGAGCTGCACTCCTTGGAATCAGTCTGAGATGAGACTGACAGTAAAAGGCACTGCATCGAGGGGAACAAATGTTACGTGTAATTGATAGAATATAAACAGAGACACAGCCCTTGGCAGCAATTATACTCGAGTATCAGCGTCCCTTAATATGACGAGAAATGGAACACTCAATCGAGTAGGAAGCTCCCCCAGGCAGCGAATTGTTGGTCTGATTGTCACTGAACACACAAAGGTGGAGAGAACGAAGCTCCATATACAATCACTGGAACTGTTCACAATCCGACACACAGAAAGATACAAAACACATAGAGACAAACATAGACATACACACACTGACTGACACCCTCACAGGAACACACAAACACACACCCAGGAACACACAAACACACACCCAGGAACACACACACAGGAACACACAAACACACACCCAAGAACACACACACAGGAACACACAAACACACACCCAGAAACACACACATAGGAACACACAAACACACACACAGGAACACACACACAGGAACACACAAACACACACCCAGGAACACACACACAGGAACACACACCCAGGAACACACACACAGGAACACACAAACACACACACACAGGAACACACAAACACACACCCAGGAACACACACACAGGAACACACACCCAGGAACACACACACAGGAACACACAAACACACACACACAGGAACACACAAACACACACACAGGAACACACAAACACACACCCAGGAACACACACACAGGAACACACAAACACACACCCTGGAACACACACACAGGAACACACAAACACACACATAGGAACACACAAACACACACACAGGAACACACACACAGGAACACACAAACACACACCAGGGAACACACACACAGGAACACACAAACACACACCCAGGAACACACACACAGGAACACACAAACACACACCCTGGAACACACACACAGGAACACACAAACACACACCAGGGAACACACACACAGGAACACACACATAGGAACACACAAACACACACACAGGAACACACACACAGGAACACACAAACACACACACAGGAACACACAAACACACACCCAGGAACACACACACAGGAACACACAAACACACACCCTGGAACACACACACAGGAACACACAAACACACACACAGGAACACACACCCAGAAACACACACATAGGAACACACAAACACACACACAGGAACACACACACATGAACACACAAACACACACCCAGGAACACACACACAGGAACACACAAACACACACCCAGGAACACACACACAGGAACACACAAACACACACCCAGGAACACACACACAACCACCCAGGAACAGACACACAGGAACACACACCCAGGAACACACACACAGGAACACACAAACACACACCCAGGAACACACACACAGGAACACACAAACACACACCCAGGAACGCACATACAGGAACACACAAACACACACCCAGGAACACACACACAGGAACACACAAACACACACCCAGGAACACACACACAGGAACACACAAACACACACCCAGGAACACACATACAGGAACACACAAACACACACCCAGGAACACACACACAGGAACACACAAACACACACCCAGGAACACACACACAGGAACACACAAACACACACCCAGGAACACACACTCAAGAACACACACGCAGGAACACACAAACACACACCCAGGAACACACATACAGGAACACACAAACACACACCCAGGAACACACATACAGGAACACACAAACACACACCCAGGAACGCACATACAGGAACACACAAACACACACCCAGGAACACACACACAGGAACACACAAACACACACCCAGGAACACACACCCAGGAACACACAAACACACACCCAGGAACACACACCCAGGAATACACAAACACACACCCAGGAACACACACAGAGGAACACACAACTACCCAGGAACACACACACAGGAACACACACCCAGGAACACACACAGAGGAATACACACACAGGAACACACAAACACACACCCAGGAACACACACCCAGGAATACACAAACACACACCCAGGAACACACACAGAGGAACACACAACTACCCAGGAACACACACACAGGAACACACACCCAGGAACACACACAGAGGAACACACACAGAGGAACACACAAACACACACCCAGGAACGCACACTCAGGAACACACACAGAGGAACACACAACCATCCAGGAACACGCACACAGGAACACAACCAGGAACACACAAACACACACCCAGGAACACACACACAGGAACACACAAACACACACCCAGGAACACACACACAGGAACACACAAACACACACCCAGGAACACACACAGGAACACACACTCAAGAACACACACGCAGGAACACACAAACACACACCCAGGAACACACATACAGGAACACACAAACACACACCCAGGAACACACATACAGGAACACACAAACACACACCCAGGAACGCACATACAGGAACACACAAACACACACCCAGGAACACACACACAGGAACACACAAACACACACCCAGGAACACACACCCAGGAACACACACACACCCAGGAACACACACCCAGGAATACACAAACACACACCCAGGAACACACACAGAGGAACACACAACTACCCAGGAACACACACACAGGAACACACACCCAGGAACACACACAGAGGAATACACACACAGGAACACACAAACACACACCCAGGAACACACACCCAGGAATACACAAACACACACCCAGGAACACACACAGAGGAACACACAACTACCCAGGAACACACACACAGGAACACACACCCAGGAACACACACAGAGGAACACACACAGAGGAACACACAAACACACACCCAGGAACGCACACTCAGGAACACACACAGAGGAACACACAACCATCCAGGAACACGCACACAGGAACACAACCAGGAACACACAAACACACACCCAGGAACACACACACAGGAACACACAAACACACACCCAGGAACGCACATACAGGAACACACAAACACACACCCAGGAACACACACACAGGAACACACAAACACACACCCAGGAACACACACAGGAACACACACTCAAGAACACACACGCAGGAACACACAAACACACACCCAGGAACACACATACAGGAACACACAAACACACACCCAGGAACGCACATACAGGAACACACAAACACACACCCAGGAACACACACACAGGAACACACAAACACACACCCAGGAACACACACCCAGGAATACACAAACACACACCCAGGAACACACACAGAGGAACACACAACTACCCAGGAACACACACACAGGAACACACACCCAGGAACACACACAGAGGAATACACACACAGGAACACACAAACACACACCCAGGAACACACACCCAGGAATACACAAACACACACCCAGGAACACACACAGAGGAACACACAACTACCCAGGAACACACACACAGGAACACACACCCAGGAACACACACAGAGGAACACACAAACACACACCCAGGAACGCACACTCAGGAACACACACAGAGGAACACACAACCATCCAGGAACACGCACACAGGAACACAACCAGGAACACACAAACACACCCAGGAACACACACACACACCCAGGAGCACACACACAGGAACACAAACACAGGAACACACAACCATCCAGGAACACACAAACACACCCAGGAATACACAAACACACACAGGAACACATGAACACAACCAGGAACACACAAACACACCCAGGAACACACACACACACCCAGGAGCACACACACAGGAACACAAACACAGGAACACACAACCATCCAGGAACACACAAACACACCCAGGAACACACACACACCCAGGAATACACAAACACACACAGGAACACATGAACACACACAGGAACACACACACACACACACACAGGAACACACAAACACACACCCAGGTAACACACACACAGGAACACACACACACACCCAGGTAACACACACACAGGAACACACAAACACACCCAGGAACTTAAAACCCTTTGCTCCTCCCCAGCTCCAAGTCTCTCACCATTAAGAAAACATTCCGGTTTATCTTTGGTCCAAAGGGGATGGACTCACATTTTCCCACATTGAACTCCATCTGCCCAGTTTTGCCCACTCATTTAATCTATCAATCTCCCTTCATAACTTCCTGCTTCAATCTACATTGAGTTACATCGAAACTACAGCACAGAAACAGGCCATTCGGCCCAACTGGTCTATCCCGGTGTTTATGCTCCACACGAGCCTCCTCCCTCCCTACTTCATCTCACCCTATCAGCATATCCTTCTATTCCTTTCTCCCTCATGAGTTTATCTAGCTTCCCCTTAAATGAATCTGTGCTATTCACCTCAACCAATTCCACATTCTCACCACTCTCTGGGTAAAGAAGTTTTCTCCTGAATTCCCCATTAGATTTATTAGTGACTATTTTATATTTATGACCTCTGGTTTTTGACTCCCCCACAAGTGAAAACATTTTTTCTGCGTCTACCCTATCAAACCCTTTCATAATCTTAAAGACCTCTGTTAGGTCAGCTCTCAGCCTTCTCTTTTCTAGAGAAAAGAGCCTTTCTTGATAAGTATAACCTCTCAATTCTGGTATCATCCTTGTGAATCTTTTTTGCACCCTCTCCAATGCCTTCTATCCTTTCTATAATATGGAGACCAGAACTGTTCACAGTGTTCAAAATCATGAGGAGTGTAGAATCATAGAATCATGGAAAGGTTACAGCACGGAAGGAGGTCATTCGGCCCGTTGAGTCCGTGCCGGCTCTATGCAAGAGCAATCCAGCTAGTCCCACTCCCCCGTCCTGTCCCCGTAGCCCTGGAAATTTTTTCCCTTCAAGTACTTATCCAGTTCCCTTTTGAAGGTCATGATTGAATCTCCCTCCACCACCCCCTCGGGCAGTGCATTCCAGATCCCAACCACTCGCTGTGTAAAAAAGTTTTTCCTCATATCACCTTTGGTTCTTTTGCCAATCACCTTAAATCTATGTCCTCTGGTTCTCGACCCTTCCGCCAATGGGGACAGTTTCTCTCTATCTACTCTGTCTTGACCTTTCATGATTTTGAACACCTCGATCAAATCTCCTCGCAACCGTCTCTGTTCCAAGGAGAACAACCCCAGCTTCTCCAGTCTATCCACATAACTGAAGTCCCTCATCCCTGGAATCATTCTAGTAAATCTCTTCTGCACCCTCTCTAAGGCCTTCACATCTTTCCTAAAGTGCGGTGCCCAGAACTGGACACAATACTCCAGTTGTGGCTGAACCAGTGTTTTATAAAGGTTCATCATGACTTCCATACTTTTGTACTCTGTGCCTCTATTTATAAAGCCCAGGACCCCGTATGCTTTTTTAACCACTTTCTCAACCTGCCCTGCCACCTTCAACGATTTGTGCACATATAACCCCAGGTCTCTCTGTTCCTGTACCCCTTTTAGAATTGTGCCCTCTAGTTTATATTGCCTCTCCTCATTCTTATTGCCGAAATGTATCACTTCGCATTTTTCTGCATTAAATTTCATCTGCCACGTGTCCGCCCATTCCACCAGCCTGTCTATATCCTCTTGAAGTCTATCACTATCCTCCTCACTGTTCACTACCCTTCCAAGTTTTGTATCATCTGCAAATTTTAAAATTGTGCCCTGTACACCCAAGTCCAAGTCATTAATATATATCAAAAAAAGCAGTGGTCCCAGCACCGACCCCTGGGGAACACCACTGTACACCTCCCTCCAGGCCGAAAAATAACCGTTCACCACTACTCTCTGTTTCCTGTTATTTAGCCAGTTTTCATGTCCATTCTGCCACTGCCCCTTTTATTCCATGGGCTTCAATTTTGCTGATAGGCCTATTATGTGGCACTTTGTCAAACGCCTTTTCAAAGTCCATATACACCACATCAACTGCATTGCCCGAATCTACCCTCTCTGTTACCTCATCAAAAACTCAATCAAGTTGGTTAAACACGATTTGCCTTTAACAAATCCGTGCTGGCTTTCCCTAATTAATCCACATTCATCCAAGTGACTGTTAATTTTGTCCCGGATTAATGTTTCTAGAAGTTTCCCCACCACTGAGGTTAAACTGACTGGCCTATAGTTGCTGGGTTTATCCTTACACCCTTTTTTGAACAAGGGTGTAACATTTGCAATTCTCCAGTCCTCTGGCACCACCCCCGTATCTACGGATGTTTGGAAGATTATGGCCAGTACCTCCGCAATTTCCACCCTTACTTCCCTCAGCAACCTAGGATGCTTCCCATCCGGACCGGGTGATTTATCTACTTTAAGTACAGCTAGCCTTTCTAGTACCTCCTCTTTATCAATTTTTAGCCCATCCATTATCTCAACTATCTCTTCACTTACTGTGACAAAGTAGATAGAGAGAAACTGTTCCCATTGGCGGAAGGGTCAAGAACCAGAGGACACAGATTTAAGGTGATTGGCAAAAGAACCAAAGGTGACATGAGGAAAAACTTTTACCCAGCGAGTGGTTAGGATCTGGAATGCACTGCCCGAGGGGGTGGTGGAGACAGATTCAATCATGGCCTTCAAAAGGGAACTGGATAAGTACTTGAAGGGAAAAAATTTTCAGGGCCATGGGGAAAAGATGGGGGAGTGGGACTAGCTGGATTGCTCTTGCATAGAGCCGGCATCGGCACGATGGACCGAATGGCCTCCTTCTGTGCTGTAACCTTTCTATGATTCTATGATTCAATACTCCAAGTGACCTAACCGAGGTTCTATACAAGTTTAACATAACTTCTCTGCTTTTCAATTCTATCCCTCTAGAAATGAACCCCAGTGTTTGGTTTGCTTTTTTTATGGCCTTATTAACCTGCGTCGCTACTTTAATGATTTGTGTATCTGTACCCCCAGATCCCTCTGCTCCTCTACTCCAATTAGACTCTTATTTTCCAAGGAGTATGTGGCCCCCTTATTCTTCCTACCACAATGTACCACCTCACACTTACCTATAT
Source organism: Heptranchias perlo (assembly GCF_035084215.1). Classification (NCBI taxonomy): domain Eukaryota; kingdom Metazoa; phylum Chordata; class Chondrichthyes; order Hexanchiformes; family Hexanchidae; genus Heptranchias; species Heptranchias perlo. Next base: position 2,166 of record NW_027139020.1, on the reverse strand, counting down.
TGAAATTCATTTGCCAATTACACACCCATTCTGCAAGTTTATTAATGTCTTCCTGTATTTTGTCACAGTCCTCCTCGGTATTAACTACACTCCCCAATTTGGTGTCATCTGCAAATTTTGAAATTGTACTTCCGAATCTAATTCGTTTATGTAAATGGTGAACAACAGTGGTCCCAGCACTGATCCCTGTGGAACACCACTTCCCACCTTTTGCCAGTCTGAGTAACTACCTTTAACCCCTACTCTCTGTTTTCTGTTTTGTAGCCAGCTTGCTATCCATTCTGCTACCTGTCCCCTGACTCCACATGCTCTGACCTTAGTCATGGGCCTACTATGCGGTACCTTATCGAAGGCCTTTTGAAAATCCAAATACTGCATTACCCTTATCTATCCTTTCTGTTATTTCTTCAAAGAATTACACAATCTACACAACTGTGTACCACAATTCCTCCTAACTTTGGGAAACTTGGATATACAGCGTTCTATTCCTTTATCCAAATCATTAATAAATATGGTGAAAAGTTGAGGGCCTGGAACAGAGCCCTGAGGAACATCATTTGTCACATCCCACCAATCAGAGCACCTGACCTTTATCCCCACTCTCTGTCTCCTACCTCCCAACCAATTTCCAACCCGAGCCAAAAGGCCACCTCCAATTCCATGCATTCTCATTTTTGCCAGTAATTTTTTGTGTGGAACCTTATCAAATGCCTTCTGGACGTCCATATAAACAACATCCACAGACACTCCTATATCCACCTTAATAGTGACCTCCTCAAAAAATTCAACTAGATTAGTCAGATAGGAAGGCAGCTTATACCTGTGGACATGGTCCCAAGAAGAGGAGGGGGAGGAAAGGGAAAAGACAGAGCCAATAGACAAACAGCCCCATCCCCAAAAAGCAGCTCATAATTTCATCGTGAAGCTTTCATAATTACACTTACTTCTTCTGCCGTGAATCTGTTCTGTCCATCAATCCGAGACTCTGTTAAAGAAAATAAAACTGACTTAGAAACATAAAAGTTCAGGACAGGAAAATCCCATCCCTCCCAGGAACCATCAACTGCCTGGTGTATCAAGTTATACAACGGGCAATTTTGCAGCTCAGAGTTCCTGGTGTATTCCCGGGGAGCCCGGGTCAGGAATTCGGACCTGGCCCGATCCATGCTCCCAGGGGACAGACATCTGGATGAAGAGCAGCAATCTAGAACAATCTCCCCATCATCTCACATCAGTTATAACACTTGCGTTGGTTGTGAGGCTGTGTTTAGAAGGTGGATTATTTTGTAGGGTGATTATGTAAACAAGGATCGAGTGCAGTTCGGCTAAAAATATGAGACATTTTTAGAGGGAAAATCAGTGTGACGGAGAGAATACACTCTCCCCTTGAGGAGTGTTCCTACTTTCATTCCACACACCGGATGCTAAACAGCCATGGGCCTTTTATCCAGTATCGGTTGCCAGGAAACAAATGTGGAATTTTACAACTGAACACCCACTGAAAAAATAATAAAACTACGAATAAAATTTCACACAAACACAGCCTGACTCCAACATCGCCCTATACACCAGTGAGACCCTAATCTCTCCCCAAACACCCAGTGAGTCTCCAACATCGCCCCAGACACCCAGTGAGTCTCCAACATCGCCCCAGACACCCAGTGAGTCTCTAATCTCTCCCCATACACCAGTGAGACCCTAATCTCTCCCCAAACACCCAGTGAGACTCTAATCTCTCCCCAAACACCCAGTGAGTCTCCAACATCGCCCCAGACACCCAGTGAGACTCTAATCTCTCCCCATACACCCAGTGAGACTCTAATCTCTCCCCATACACCCAGTGAGACTCTCTGTGTGTGCCTTTGTGTCTTTTTGTGTGTGTGTCAGTGCGTCAGTGTCTGTGTGTGTCTGTATGTCAGTGTCTGTGTGTATCTGTATGTCAGTGTCTGTGTGTATCTGTATGTCAGTGTCTGTGTGTGTCAGTGTCTGTGTGTGTCTGTATGTCAGTGTCTGTGTGTGTCAGTATGTCAGTGTGTGTCAGTGTCTGTGTGTGTCTGTATGTCAGTGTCTGTGTGTATCTGTATGTCAGTGTCTGTGTGTATCTGTATGTCAGTGTGTGTCAGTGTCTGTGTGTGTCTGTATGTCAGTGTCTGTGTGTGTCTGTGT
>NW_027139018.1:0-26635 GCF_035084215.1 Heptranchias perlo | reverse complement strand
TGGATCCAAGTGAATCACTGGGGTAGGGAGGGGTAAGAGGGGTTTGGGGGATAACAGAGGATCAGACACTGATTACAGTCTTCAATAAAAGCAACAAATGTACAGGCTGTGTAAATACACAGCCCAGAGTCTGGGCCCGAACCCCCACAGAGCAGGGACCCTTCCCCCTCCCTCTCTCTCTCCCCCTTCCCATTCCCCTTCTCTATCTCCCCTTCTCTCTCCCCCCCCCGTTCACGCTCCCTCCTCTCCCCCCGTTCTCCCTCCCCTCCCTCCCTCCCCCCCGGTTCTCCCTCCTCCCTCCCTCCCTCCCCCCGGTTCTCCCTCCCTCTCTCCCCCCACCCCATTCTCTCTCCCTCCCTCCCCCCACCCCGTTCTCTCTCTCTCTCCCTCCCTCCCCACCACCCCCCCTTCCTCCCCCACCCCCCCCCTTTCCCTCCCCACCACCCCCCCCTTTCCCTCCCCCACCCCCCCCTTTCCCTCCCCACCACCCCCCCTTTCCCTCCCCCACCCCCCCCCTTTCCTCCCCCCATTACCTCTGCTGAAGTTGAAGTGAATCTTCTCCCCCTCCCGTGGTTTGCGGAGGGAGACGGGGTCTCAGTGTCCTGGGGCGGGACCCCGGGGAGCAGGTACTCCACGTACAGCTGCTGAACGCTCCCGTCCATCAGTACCCGCGAGCCCGGCCGCAGGGACAGCCAGCACACCTCGATCCTCATCGTCTCCCCGGGCTGCGGGCGGCAACGCAAAACCCACAATTAATTCTCGGGAGGTGGGGAAAGGTTCGTTTGTCACCTTCCCCGGGAACGGCCGGTGCGTGGGACCGAGTCCCCAACGCACAGATCAGGAAAGACCCAGGCTTCGTCCCCGGCCTGTGCTGATCAATGATCCCGGGGGGGGGGGGGGAGGGGGAGATATGATTGGCCTCAGTGCCCTCTGAGTCAGAGCAGGGTGGGGGGGGGGGGGTTAAACGGGCCGAGGATCTTCTCCAGATCCGTGTCCGCAAACTCCCAGACTCAGGGCGAAGTGGCGACGCCTTCCTCAGTTGAGCAGCCCGCCGACACGAACTTCACTGAGGGGCCGTTTCTCCCCCCACCCCGCCCCCCCCCCCTCGCCAAACCTCCCCACACCCGAAATTCACAAGTCAACCCCCTCACCGGCCCCGAGGGAGCGCTGAGTCGGAACTCGATCAGCTGGTCACTGTCGGACGTCTGGGACTCGCTGGCGTCTGATTAAAAAAAAAATCAATGAGACTGCTTTCAAAATACACAATCCCAGTGACCGCTCTCACAGTCGATATATAAACCCCCCGAACCCCCCGATTAGATTCCAGTCTGTAACTCACTCCCGGGTATCTGTTATTCTATATATAAACCCCCCGAACCCCTCGATTAGATTCCAGTCTGTAACTCACTCCCGGGTATCTGTTATTCTATATATAAACCCCCCCGAACCCCTCGATTAGATTCCAGTCTGTAACTCACTCCCGGGTATCTGTTATTCTATATATAAACCCCCCGAACCCCTCGATTAGATTCCAGTCTGTAACTCACTCCCGGGTATCTGTTATTCTATATATAAACCCCCCGAACCCCTCGATTAGATTCCAGTCTGTAACTCACTCCCGGGTATCTGTTATTCTATATATAAACCCCCCGAACCCCTCGATTAGATTCCAGTCTGTAACTCACTCCGGGTATCTGTTATTCTATATATAAACCCCCCCGAACCCCTCGATTAGATTCCAGTCTGTAACTCACTCCCGGGTATCTGTTATTCTATATATAAACCCCCGAACCCCCCGATTAGATTCCAGTCTGTAACTCACTCCCGGTATCTGTTATTCTATATATAAACCCCCCGAACCCCTCGATTAGATTCCAGTCTGTAACTCACTCCCGGGTATCTGTTATTCTATATATAAACCCCCCGAACCCCTCGATTAGATTCCAGTCTGTAACTCACTCCCGGGTATCTGTTATTCTATATATAAACCCCCCGAACCCCCCGATTAGATTCCAGTCTGTAACTCACTCCCGGGTATCTGTTATTCTATATATAAACCCCCCCCGAACCCCTCGATTAGATTCCAGTCTGTAACTCGCTCCCGGGTATCTGTTACTCGATATATAAACCCCCCCGAACCCCTCAATTAGATTCCAGTCTGTAACTCACTCCCGGGTATCTGTTATTCTATATATAAACCCCCCGAACCCCCCGATTAGATTCCAGTCTGTAACTCACTCCCGGGTATCTGTTATTCTATATATAAACCCCCCCCGAACCCCCCGATTAGATTCCAGTCTGTAACTCACTCCCGGGGTATCTGTTATTCTATATATAAACCCCCCCGAACCCCTCGATTAGATTCCAGTCTGTAACTCACTCCCAGGTATCTGTTATTCTATATATAAACCCCCCCGAACCCCTCGATTAGATTCCAGTCTGTAACTCACTCCCGGGTATCTGTTATTCTATATATAAACCCCCCCGAACCCCTCGATTAGATTCCAGTCTGTAACTCACTCCCGGGTATCTGTTATTCTATATATAAACCCCCCGAACCCCTCGATTAGATTCCAGCCTGTAACTCACTCCCGGGTATCTGTTATTCTATATATAAACCCCCCGAACCCCTCGATTAGATTCCAGTCTGTAACTCACTCCCGGGTATCTGTTATTCTGTATATAAACCCCCCGAACCCTCGATTAGATTCCAGTCTGTAACTCACTCCCGGGTATCTGTTATTCTATATATAAACCCCCCGAACCCCTCGATTAGATTCCAGTCTGTAACTCACCTCCCGGGTATCTGTTATTCTATATATAAACCCCCGAACCCCTCGATTAGATTCCAGTCTGTAACTCACTCCCGGGTATCTGTTATTCTATATATAAACCCCCCGAACCCCTCGATTAGATTCCAGTCTGTAACTCACTCCGGGTATCTGTTATTCTATATATAAACCCCCCGAACCCCTCGATTAGATTCCAGTCTGTAACTCACTCCCGGGTATCTGTTATTCTATATATAAACCCCCCGAACCCCTCGATTAGATTCCAGTCTGTAACTCACTCCCGGGTATCTGTTATTCTGTATATAAACCCCCCGAACCCCTCGATTAGATTCCAGTCTGTAACTCACTCCCGGGTATCTGTTATTCTATATATAAACCCCCCGAACCCCTCGATTAGATTCCAGTCTGTAACTCACTCCCGGGTATCTGTTATTCTATATATAAACCCCCCCCGAACCCCTCGATTAGATTCCAGTCTGTAACTCACTCCCGGGTATCTGTTATTCTATATATAAACCCACCGAACCCCTCGATTAGATTCCAGCCTGTAACTCACTCCCAGGTATCTGTTATTCTATATATAAACCCCCCCGAACCCCCTCGATTAGATTCCAGTCTGTAACTCACTCCCGGGTATCTGTTATTCTATATATAAACCCCCCGAACCCCTCGATTAGATTCCAGTCTGTAACTCACTCCCGGGTATCTGTTATTCTATATATAAACCCCCCCGAACCCCTCGATTAGATTCCAGTCTGTAACTCACTCCCGGGTATCTGTTATTCTATATATAAACCCCCCCGAACCCCTCGATTAGATTCCAGTCTGTAACTGACTCCCGGGTATCTGTTATTCTATATATAAACCCCCCGAACCCCTCGATTAGATTCCAGCCTGTAACTCACTCCCGGGTATCTGTTATTCTATATATAAACCCCCCCGAACCCCTCGATTAGATTCCAGTCTGTAACTCACTCCCGGGTATCTGTTATTCTATATATAAACCCCCCGAACCCCTCGATTAGATTCCAGTCTGTAACTCACTCCCGGGTATCTGTTATTCTATATATAAACCCCCCGAACCCCTCGATTAGATTCCAGTCTGTAACTCACTCCGGGTATCTGTTATTCTATATATGAACCCCCCCGAACCCCTCGATTAGATTCCAGTCTGTAACTCACTCCCAGGTATCTGTTATTCTCTATATAAACCCCCCGAACCCCTCGATTAGATTCCAGTCTGTAACTCACTCCCGGGTATCTGTTATTCTATATATAAACCCCCCGAACCCCTCGATTAGATTCCAGCCTGTAACTCACTCCCGGGTATCTGTTATTCTATATATAAACCCCCCGTACCCCTCGATTAGATTCCAGTCTGTAACTCACTCCCGGGTATCTGTTATTCTATATATAAACCCCCCCGAACCCCTCGATTAGATTCCAGTCTGTAACTCACTCCCGGGTATCTGTTATTCGATATATAAACCCCCCGAACCCCTCGATTAGATTCCAGTCTGTAACTCACTCCCGGGTATCTGTTATTCTATATATAAACCCCCCCGAACCCCTCGATTAGATTCCAGTCTGTAACTCACTCCGGGTATCTGTTATTCTATATATAAACCCCCCGAACCCCTCGATTAGATTCCAGTCTGTAACTCACTCCCGGGTATCTGTTATTCGATATATAAACCCCCCGAACCCCTCGATTAGATTCCAGTCTGTAACTCACTCCCGGGTATCTGTTATTCTATATATAAACCCCCCCGAACCCCTCGATTAGATTCCAGCCTGTAACTCACTCCCGGGTATCTGTTATTCTATATATAAACCCCCCGAACCCCTCGATTAGATTCCAGTCTGTAACTCACCTCCCGGGTATCTGTTATTCTATATATAAACCCCCCGAACCCCTCGATTAGATTCCAGTCTGTAACTCACTCCCGGGTATCTGTTATTCTATATATAAACCCCCCGAACCCCTCGATTAGATTCCAGTCTGTAACTCACTCCCGGGTATCTGTTATTCTATATATAAACCCCCCGAACCCCTCGATTAGATTCCAGTCTGTAACTCACTCCCGGGTATCTGTTATTCTATATATAAACCCCCCGAACCCCTCGATTAGATTCCAGTCTGTAACTCACTCCCGGGTATCTGTTTATTCTATATATAAACCCCTCCGAACCCCTCGATTAGATTCCAGTCTGTAACTCACTCCCGGGTATCTGTTATTCTATATATAAACCCCCCGAACCCCTCGATTAGATTCCAGCCTGTAACTCACTCCCGGGTATCTGTTATTCTATATATAAACCCCCCCGAACCCTCGATTAGATTACAGTCTGTAACTCACTCCCGGTATCTGTTATTCTATATATAAACCCCCCGAACCCCTCGATTAGATTCCAGTCTGTAACTCACTCCCGGGTATCTGTTATTCTATATATAAACCCCCCGAACCCCTCGATTAGATTCCAGCCTGTAACTCACTCCCAGGTATCTGTTATTCTATATATAAACCCCCCCGAACCCCTCGATTAGATTCCAGTCTGTAACTCACTCCCAGGTATCTGTTATTCTATATATAAACCCCCGAACCCCTCGATTAGATTCCAGTCTGTAACTCACTCCCGGGTATCTGTTATTCTATATATAAACCCCCCGAACCCCTCGATTAGATTACAGTCTGTAACTCACTCCCGGGTATCTGTTATTCTATATATAAACCCCCCCGAACCCCTCGATTAGATTCCAGTCTGTAACTCACTCCCGGGTATCTGTTATTCTATATATAAACCCCCCGAACCCCTCGATTAGATTCCAGTCTGTAACTCACTCCCGGGTATCTGTTATTCTATATATAAACCCCCCGAACCCCTCGATTAGATTCCAGTCTGTAACTCACTCCCGGGTATCTGTTATTCTATATATAAACCCCTCGAACCCCTCGATTAGATTCCAGTCTGTAACTCACTCCCGGGTATCTGTTATTCTATATATAACCCCCCCGAACCCCTCGATTAGATTCCAGTCTGTAACTCACTCCCGGGTATCTGTTATTCTATATATAAACCCCCCGAACCCCTCGATTAGATTCCAGTCTGTAACTCACTCCCGGGTATCTGTTATTCTATATATAAACCCCCCGAACCCCCCGATTAGATTCCAGTCTGTAACACACTCCCGGGTATCTGTTATTCTATATATAAATCCCCCGAACCCTCGATTAGATTCCAGTCTGTAACTCACTCCCAGGTATCTGTTATTCTATATATAAACCCCCCGAACACCTCGATTAGATTCCAGTCTGTAACTCACTCCCGGGGATCTGTTATTCTATATATAAACCCCCCCGAACCCCTCGATTAGATTCCAGTCTGTAACTCACTCCCAGGTATCTGTTATTCTATATATAAACCCCCCGAACCCCTCGATTAGATTCCAGTCTGTAACTCACTCCCGGGTATCTGTTATTCTATATATAAACCCCCCGAACCCCTCGATTAGATTCCAGTCTGTAACTCACTCCCGGGTATCTGTTATTCTATATATAAACCCCCCGAACCCCTCGATTAGATTCCAGTCTGTAACTCACTCCCGGGTATCTGTTATTCTATATATAAACCCCCCGAACCCCTCGATTAGATTCCAGTCTGTAACTCACTCCCGGGTATCTGTTATTCTATATATAAACCCCCCGAACCCCTCGATTAGATTCCAGTCTGTAACTCACTCCCGGGTATCTGTTATTCTATATATAAACCCCCCCGAACCCCTCGATTAGATTCCAGTCTGTAACTCACTCCCGGGGATCTGTATTCTATATATAAACCCCCCCGAACCCCTCGATTAGATTCCAGTCTGTAACTCACTCCCGGGTATCTGTTATTCTATATATAAACCCCCCCGAACCCCTCGATTAGATTCCAGTCTGTAACTCACTCCCGGGTATCTGTTATTCTATATATAAACCCCCCCGAACCCCTCGATTAGATTCCAGTCTGTAACTCACTCCCGGGTATCTGTTATTCTATATATAAACCCCCCGAACCCCTCGATTAGATTCCAGTCTGTAACTCACTCCCGGGTATCTGTTATTCTATATATAAACCCCCGAACCCCTCGATTAGATTCCAGCCTGTAACTCACTCCCGGGTATCTGTTATTCTATATATAAACCCCCCGAACCCCTCGATTAGATTCCAGTCTGTAACTCACTCCCGGGTATCTGTTATTCTATATATAAACCCCCCCCCGAACCCCTCGATTAGATTCCAGTCTGTAACTCACTCCCGGGTATCTGTTATTCTATACATAAACCCCCGAACCCCTCGATTAGATTCCAGTCTGTAACTCACTCCCGGGTATCTGTTATTCTATATATAAACCCCCCGAACCCCTCGATTAGATTCCAGCCTGTAACTCACTCCCGGGTATCTGTTATTCTATATATAAACCCCCCGAACCCCTCGATTAGATTCCAGTCTGTAACTCACTCCCGGGTATCTGTTATTCTATATATAAACCCCCCCGAACCCCTCGATTAGATTCCAGTCTGTAACTCACTCCCGGGTATCTGTTATTCTATATATAAACCCCCCGAACCCCTCGATTAGATTCCAGTCTGTAACTCACTCCCCGGGTATCTGTTATTCTATATATAAACCCCCCGAACCCCTCGATTAGATTCAGTCTGTAACTCACTCCCGGGTATCTGTTATTCTATATATAAACCCCCCGAACCCCTCGATTAGATTCCAGTCTGTAACTCACTCCCGGGTATCTGTTATTCTATATATAAACCCCCCCGAACCCCTCGATTAGATTCAGTCTGTAACTCACTCCCGGGTATCTGTTATTCTATATATAAACCCCCCCGAACCCCTCGATTAGATTCCAGTCTGTAACTCACTCCTGGGTATCTGTTATTCTATATATAAACCCCCCGAACCCTCGATTAGATTCCAGTCTGTAACTCACTCCCGGGTATCTGTTATTCTATGTATAAACCCCCCGAACCCCTCGATTAGATTCCAGTCTGTAACTCACTCCCGGGTATCTGTTATTCTATATATAAACCCCCCGAACCCCCTCGATTAGATTCCAGTCTGTAACTCACTCCCGGGTATCTGTTATTCTATATATAAACCCCCCGAACCCCTCGATTAGATTCCAGCCTGTAACTCACTCCCGGGTATCTGTTATTCTATATATAAACCCCCGAACCCCTCGATTAGATTCCAGTCTGTAACTCACTCCCGGGTATCTGTTATTCTATATATAAACCCCCCGAACCCCTCGATTAGATTCCAGTCTGTAACTCACTCCCGGTATCTGTTATTCTATATATAAACCCCCGAACCCCTCGATTAGATTCCAGTCTGTAACTCACTCCCGGGTATCTGTTATTCTATATATAAACCCCCCCGAACCCCTCGATTAGATTCCAGTCTGAAACTCACTCCCGGTATCTGTTATTCTATATATAAACCCCCCGAACTCCTCGATTAGATTCCAGTCTGTAACTCACTCCCGGGTATCTGTTATTCTATATATAAACCCCCCCGAACCCCTCGATTAGATTCCAGTCTGTAACTCACTCCCGGGTATCTGTCATTCTATATATAAACCCCCCCGAACCCCTCGATTGGATTCCAGTCTGTAACTCACTCCCGGGTATCTGTTATTCTATATATAAACCCCCGAACCCCTCGATTAGATTCCAGCCTGTAACTCACTCCCGGGTATCTGTTATTCTATATATAAACCCCCCCCGAACCCCTCGATTAGATTCCAGTCTGTAACTCACTCCCGGGTATCTCTTATTCTATATATAAACCCCCCCGAACCCCTCGATTAGATTCCAGTCTGTAACTCACTCCCGGGTATCTGTTATTCTATATATAAACCCCCCCGAACCCCTCGATTAGATTCCAGTCTGTAACTCACTCCCGGGTATCTGTTATTCTATATATAAACCCCCCGAACCCCTCGATTCGATTCCAGTCTGTAACTCACTCCCGGGTATCTGTTATTCTATATATAAACCCCCCCGAACCCCTCGATTAGATTCCAGTCTGTAACTCACTCCGGGTATCTGTTATTCTATATATAAACCCCCCCGAACCCCTCGATTAGATTCCAGTCTGTAACTCACTCCCGGGTATCTGTTATTCTATATATAAACCCCCCGAACCCCCTCGATTAGATTCCAGTCTGTAACTCACTCCCGGGTATCTGTTATTCTATATATAAACCCCCCCGAACCCCTCGATTAGATTCCAGTCTGTAACTCACTCCTGGGTATCTGTTATTCTATATATAAACCCCCCGAACCCCTCGATTAGATTCCAGTCTGTAACTCACTCCCGGGTATCTGTTATTCTATGTATAAACCCCCCGAACCCCTCGATTAGATTCCAGTCTGTAACTCACTCCCGGGTATCTGTTATTCTATATATAAACCCCCCGAACCCCTCGATTAGATTCCAGTCTGTAACTCACTCCCGGGTATCTGTTATTCTATATATAAACCCCCCGAACCCCTCGATTAGATTCCAGTCTGTAACTCACTCCCGGGTATCTGTTATTCTATATATAAACCCCCCGAACCCCTCGATTAGATTCCAGTCTGTAACTCACTCCCGGGTATCTGTTATTCTATATATAAACCCCCCGAACCCCTCGATTAGATTCCAGTCTGTAACTCACTCCCGGGTATCTGTTATTCTATATATAAACCCCCCGAACTCCTCGATTAGATTCCAGCCTGTAACTCACTCCCGGGTATCTGTTATTCTATATATAAACCCCCCCGAACCCCTCGATTCGATTCCAGTCTGTAACTCACTCCCGGGTATCTGTTATTCTATATATAAACCCCCCGAACTCCTCGATTAGATTCCAGTCTGTAACTCACTCCCGGGTATCTGTTATTCTATATATAAACCCCCCCGAACCCCTCGATTAGATTCCAGTCTGTAACTCACTCCCGGGTATCTGTCATTCTATATATAAACCCCCCCGAACCCCTCGATTGGATTCCAGTCTGTAACTCACTCCCGGGTATCTGTTATTCTATATATAAACCCCCGAACCCCTCGATTAGATTCCAGCCTGTAACTCACTCCCGGGTATCTGTTATTCTATATATAAACCCCCCCCGAACCCCTCGATTAGATTCCAGTCTGTAACTCACTCCCGGGTATCTCTTATTCTATATATAAACCCCCCCGAACCCCTCGATTAGATTCCAGTCTGTAACTCACTCCCGGGTATCTGTTATTCTATATATAAACCCCCCCGAACCCCTCGATTAGATTCCAGTCTGTAACTCACTCCCGGGTATCTGTTATTCTATATATAAACCCCCCGAACCCCTCGATTCGATTCCAGTCTGTAACTCACTCCCGGGTATCTGTTATTCTATATATAAACCACCCCGAACCCCTCGATTAGATTCCAGTCTGTAACTCACTCCCGGGTATCTGTTATTCTATATATAAACCCCCCGAACCCCTCGATTAGATTCCAGTCTGTAACTCACTCCCGGGTATCTGTTATTCTATATATAAACCCCCCGAACCCCTCGATTAGATTCCAGGCTGTAACTCACTCCCGGGTATCTGTTATTCTATATATAAACCCCCCCGAACCCCTCGATTAGATTCCAGTCTGTAACTCACTCCCGGGTATCTGTTATTCTGTATATAAACCTCCCGAACCCCTCAATTAGATTCCAGTCTGTAACTCACTCCCGGGTATCTGTTATTCTGTATATAAACCCCCCGAACCCCTCGATTAGATTCCAGTCTGTCACTCACTCCCGGGTATCTGTTATTCTATATATAAACCCCCCGAACCCCTCGATTAGATTCCAGTCTGTAACTCACTCCCGGGTATCTGTTATTCTATATATAAACCCCCCGAACCCCTCGATTAGATTCCAGTCTGTAACTCACTCCCGGGTATCTGTCATTCTATATATAAACCCCCCCGAACCCCTCGATTGGATTCCAGTCTGTAACTCACTCCCGGGTATCTGTTATTCTATATATAAACCCCCGAACCCCTCGATTAGATTCCAGCCTGTAACTCACTCCCGGGTATCTGTTATTCTATATATAAACCCCCCCCGAACCCCTCGATTAGATTCCAGTCTGTAACTCACTCCCGGGTATCTCTTATTCTCTATATAAACCCCCCCGAACCCCTCGATTAGATTCCAGTCTGTAACTCACTCCCGGGTATCTGTTATTCTATATATAAACCCCCCCGAACCCCTCGATTAGATTCCAGTCTGTAACTCACTCCCGGGTATCTGTTATTCTATATATAAACCCCCCGAACCCCTCGATTCGATTCCAGTCTGTAACTCACTCCCGGGTATCTGTTATTCTATATATAAACCACCCCGAACCCCTCGATTAGATTCCAGTCTGTAACTCACTCCCGGGTATCTGTTATTCTATATATAAACCCCCCGAACCCCTCGATTAGATTCCAGTCTGTAACTCACTCCCGGGTATCTGTTATTCTATATATAAACCCCCCGAACCCCTCGATTCGATTCCAGTCTGTAACTCACTCCCGGGTATCTGTTATTATGTATATAAACCCCCCGAACCCCTCGATTAGATTCCAGTCTGTAACTCACTCCCGGGTATCTGTTATTCTATATATAAACCCCCCGAACCCCTCGATTAGGTTCCAGTCTGTAACTCACTCCCGGGTATCTGTTATTCTGTATATAAACCCCCCGAACCCCTCGATTAGATTCCAGTCTGTAACTCACTCCCGGGTATCTGTTATTCGATATATAAACCCCCCCGAACCCCTCGATTAGATTCCAGTCTGTAACTCACTCCCGGGTATCTGTTATTCTATATATAAACCCCTCCGAACCCCTCGATTAGATTCCAGTCTGTAACTCACTCCCGGGTATCTGTTATTCTATATATAAACCCCCCGAACCCCTCGATTAGATTCCAGTCTGTAACTCACTCCCGGGTATCTGTTATTCTGTATATAAACCCCCCCGAACCCCTCGATTAGATTCCAGTCTGTAACTCACTCCCGGGTATCTGTTATTCTATATATAAACCTCCCGAACCCCTCGATTAGATTCCAGTCTGTAACTCACTCCCGGGTATCTGTTATTCTATATATAAACCCCCCGAACCCCTCGATTAGATTCCAGTCTGTCACTCACTCCCGGGTATCTGTTATTCTATATATAAACCCCCCGAACCCCTCGATTAGATTCCAGTCTGTAACTCACTCCCGGGTATCTGTTATTCTATATATAAACCCCCCGAACCCCTCGATTAGATTCCAGTCTGTAACTCACTCCCGGGTATCTGTCATTCTATATATAAACCCCCCCGAACCCCTCGATTGGATTCCAGTCTGTAACTCACTCCCGGGTATCTGTTATTCTATATATAAACCCCCGAACCCCTCGATTAGATTCCAGCCTGCAACTCACTCCCGGGTATCTGTTATTCTATATATAAACCCCCCCCGAACCCCTCGATTAGATTCCAGTCTGTAACTCACTCCCGGGTATCTCTTATTCTCTATATAAACCCCCCCGAACCCCTCGATTAGATTCCAGTCTGTAACTCACTCCCGGGTATCTGTTATTCTATATATAAACCCCCCGAACCCCTCGATTAGATTCCAGTCTGTAACTCACTCCCGGGTATCTGTTATTCTATATATAAACCCCCCGAAACCCTCGATTCGATTCCAGTCTGTAACTCACTCCCGGGTATCTGTTATTCTATATATAAACCACCCCGAACCCTCGATTAGATTCCAGTCTGTAACTCACTCCCGGGTATCTGTTATTCTATATATAAACCCCCCGAACCCCTCGATTAGATTCCAGTCTGTAACTCACTCCCGGGTATCTGTTATTCTATATATAAACCCCCCGAACCCCTCGATTCGATTCCAGTCTGTAACTCACTCCCGGGTATCTGTTATTATGTATATAAACCCCCGAACCCCTCGATTAGATTCCAGTCTGTAACTCACTCCCGGGTATCTGTTATTCTATATATAAACCCCCCGAACCCCTCGATTAGGTTCCAGTCTGTAACTCACTCCCGGGTATCTGTTATTCTGTATATAAACCCCCCGAACCCCTCGATTAGATTCCAGTCTGTAACTCACTCCCGGGTATCTGTTATTCGATATATAAACCCCCCCGAACCCCTCGATTAGATTCCAGTCTGTAACTCACTCCCGGGTATCTGTTATTCTATATATAAACCCCTCCGAACCCCTCGATTAGATTCCAGTCTGTAACTCACTCCCGGGTATCTGTTATTCTATATATAAACCCCCCCGAACCCCTCGATTAGATTCCAGTCTGTAACTCACTCCCGGGTATCTGTTATTCTGTATATAAACCCCCCCGAACCCCTCGATTAGATTCCAGTCTGTAACTCACTCCGGGTATCTGTTATTCTATATATAAACCTCCCGAACCCCTCGATTAGATTCCAGTCTGTAACTCACTCCCGGGTATCTGTTATTCTATATATAAACCCCCCGAACCCCTCGATTAGATTCCAGTCTGTAACTCACTCCCGGGTATCTGTTATTCTATATATAAACCCCCCGAACCCCTCGATTAGATTCCAGTCTGTAACTCACTCCCGGGTATCTGTTATTCTATATATAAACCCCCCGAACCCCTCGATTAGATTCCAGTCTGTAACTCACTCCGGGTATCTGTTATTCTATATATAAACCCCCCGAACCCCTCGATTCGATTCCAATCTGTAACTCACTCCCGGGTATCTGTTATTCTATACATAAACCTCCCGAACCCCTCAATTAGATTCCAGCCTGTAACTCACTCCCGGGTATCTGTTATTCTATATATAAACCCCCCCAAACCCCTCGATTAGATTCCAGTCTGTAACTCACTCCCGGGTATCTGTTATTCTATATATAAACCCCCCGAACCCTCGATTAGATTCCAGTCTGTAACTCACTCCCGGGTATCTGTTATTCTATATATAAACCCCCCCAAACCCTCGATTAGATTCCAGCCTGTAACTCACTCCCGGGTATCTGTTATTCTATATATGAACCCCCGAACCCCTCGATTAGATTCCAGTCTGTAACTCACTCCCGGGTATCTGTTATTCTATATATAAACCCCCCCAAACCCCTCGATTAGATTCCAGTCTGTAACTCACTCCCGGGTATCTGTTATTCTATATATAAACCCCCCGAACCCCTCGATTAGATTCCAGTCTGTAACTCACTCCCGGGTATCTGTTATTCTATATATAAACCCCCCGAACCCCTCGATTAGATTCCAGCCTGTAACTCACTCCCGGGTATCTGTTATTCTATATATAAACCCCCCGAACCCCTCGATTAGATTCCAGTCTGTAACTCACTCCCGGGTATCTGTTATTCTATATATAAACCCCCCGAACCCCTCGATTAGATTCCAGTCTGTAACTCACTCCCGGGTATCTGTTATTCTATATATAAACCCCCCGAACCCCTCGATTAGATTCCAGTCTGTAACTCACTCCCGGGTATCTGTTATTCTATATATAAACCCCCCGAACCCCTCGATTAGATTCCAGTCTGTAACTCACTCCCGGGTATCTGTTATTCTATATATAAACCCCCCGAACCCCTCGATTAAATTCCAGTCTGTAACTCACTCCTGGGTATCTGTTATTCTATATATAAACCCTCCCGAACCCCTCGATTAGATTCCAGTCTGTAACTCACTCCCGGGTATCTGTTATTCTATATATAAACCCCCCGAACCCCTCGATTAGATTCCAGTCTGTCACTCACCCCCGGGTATCTGTTATTCTATATATAAACCCCCCGAACCCCTCGATTAGATTCCAGTCTGTAACTCACTCCCGGGTATCTGTTATTCTATATATGAACCCCCCGAACCCCTCGATTAGATTCCAGTCTGTAACTCACTCCCGGGTATCTGTTATTCTATATATAAACCCCCCCGAACCCCTCGATTAGATTCCAGTCTGTAACTCACTCCCGGGTATCTGTTATTCTATATATAAACCCCCCGAACCCCTCGATTAGATTCCAGTCTGTAACTCACCCCCGGGTATCTGTTATTCTATATATAAACCCCCCGAACCCCTCGATTAGATTCCAGTCTGTAACTCACTCCCGGGTATCTGTTATTCTATATATAAACCCCCCCGAACCCCTCGATTAGATTCCAGTCTGTAACTCACTCCCGGGTATCTGTTATTCTATATATAAACCCCCCGAACCCCTCGATTAGATTCCAGTCTGTAACTCACTCCCGGGTATCTGTTATTCTATATATAAACACCCCGAACCCCTCGATTAGATTCCAGTCTGTAACTCACTCCCGGGTATCTGTTATTCTATATATAAACCTCCCGAACCCCTCGATTAGATTCCAGCCTGTATCTCACTCCCGGGTATCTGTTATTCTATATATAAACCCCCCGAACCCCTCGATTAGATTCCAGTCTGTAACTCACCCCCGGGTATCTGTTATTCTATATATAAACACCCCGAACCCCTCGATTAGATTCCAGTCTGTAACTCACTCCCGGGTATCTGTTATTCTATATATAAACCTCCCGAACCCCTCGATTAGATTCCAGTCTGTAACTCACTCCCGGGTATCTGTTATTCTATATATAAACCCCCCGAACCCCTCGATTAGATTCCAGTCTGTAACTCACTCCCGGGTATCTGTTATTCTATATATAAACCCCCCGAACCCCTCGATTAGATTCCAGTCTGTAACTCACCCCCGGGTATCTGTTATTCTATATATAAACACCCCGAACCCCTCGATTAGATTCCAGTCTGTAACTCACTCCCGGGTATCTGTTATTCTATATATAAACCTCCCGAACCCCTCGATTAGATTCCAGCCTGTATCTCACTGACCTCTGTCTGCTGCCGACGCTCTCTGCCGGTCTGAAACTTTCTCCTCAATCCTGTCTTTCCCTCTCTGTTCCTCGACATCAATAATTCCCTGGAGACGGGAGCAGACCTGCGAAAAGGAGAATTTAAAAGCGGGGGGATGGGACGATTGAGGAACTGTTCATAATAAAATACACAGTGATAAAGAAACCCCTCGGACCTGATCTTACCCCCAACCCCTCAGGACTGAGAAAACTGAATCCAGCATTATTCATAGAATCGTACAGCACAGGATGAGGCCATTCGGCCCATTGGGCCTGTGCTGGCTCTTTGAAAGATCTATCCAATCAGTCCCACTCCCCCTGCTCTTTCCCCGTCTCCCTGTAAATTTTTTCCCTTCCAGTATTTCCCCGATTCCCCTTTTGAAAGTTATTATTGAATCTGTTCCCACTCCCCTTTCAGGCAGTGAATTCCAGATCATCACAACTCGCTGTAAAAAAACATTCTCCTCATCTCCCCCTCTGGCTCTTTCCCCGATCGCCTTAAATCCGTGTCCTCTGGTTCCCGACCCTCCTGCCCCCCTGGAAACAGTCTCTCCTTATTTACTCTCTCAAAACCCCTTCCTGATTTTGAACCCCTCGATCAAATCTCCCCTTAACCTTCTCTGCTCTGAGGAGAACAATCCCAGCTTCTCCAGTCTCTCCACATCACTGAAGTCCCTCATCCCTGGGACCATTCCAGTAAATCTCCTCCGCACCCTCTCTAAGGCCTTCACATCCTTCCTAAAGTGTGGGGCCCAGAACTGGACCCAATCCTCCAGCTGGGGCTGAACCCAGAGGTTTATTGCAGCAGATGTTATTAGCCGTGAACGCAGGGGGCCGATAACCTACCCTTAAATGGCCTCCTCCTCCTTCCCTCCTTTGCCCCTCCTGCCGTGGGATGGCAGGGATTTGGACCAGCTCCGTCTCTCGCTCCTGCAACGGCCTGATCGCCGCGTCCATCGAGACCCGCAGTCTGACCCAGTACTCCAGCTGGCCAAAGGTCGGGCTCCCAACACCAACACCTGCGGAGGAAAGGTCAGAGGCTGAAAGGTCGGTAGCCATTCCCCACCCCCACTCCACCATCAAATAGACAAAACCCCTTCAGACACCCCTCCCCCCGAGAGAGGGGACTGAGAGACACCAGTCAGTGTACAGATATCTCCCTGAGAGAGAGGGACTGAGAGACACCAGTCAGTGTACAGATATCTCCCTGAGAGAGAGGGGACTGAGAGACACCAGTCAGTGTACAGATATCTCCCTGAGAGAGAGGGGACTGAGAGACACCAGTCAGTGTACAGATATCTCCCTGAGAGAGAGGGACTGAGAGACACCAGTCAGTGTACAGATATCTCCCTGAGAGAGGGGACTGAGAGACACCAGTCAGTGTACAGATATCTCCCTGAGAGAGAGGGACTGAGAGACACCAGTCAGTGTACAGATATCTCCCTGAGAGAGAGGGACTGAGAGACACCAGTCAGTGTACAGATATCTCCCTGAGAGAGAGGGGACTGAGAGACACCAGTCAGTGTACAGATATCTCCCTGAGAGAGAGGGGACTGAGAGACACCAGTCAGTGTACAGATATCTCCCTGAGAGAGAGGGGACTGAGAGACACCAGTCAGTGTACAGATATCTCCCTGAGAGAGAGGGGACTGAGAGACACCAGTCAGTGTACAGATATCTCCCTGAGAGAGAGGGGACTGAGAGACACCAGTCAGTGTACAGATATCTCCCTGAGAGAGAGGGGACTGAGAGACACCAGTCAGTGTACAGATATCTCCCTGAGAGAGGGGGGACTGAGAGACACCGGTCAGTGTACAGATATCTCCCTGAGAGAGAGGGGACTGAGAGACACCAGTCAGTGTACAGATATCTCCCTGAGAGAGAGGGGGACTGAGAGACACCAGTCAGTGTACAGATATCTCCCTGAGAGAGAGGGGACTGAGGACACCAGTCAGTGTTCAGATATCTCCCTGAGAGAGAGAGGGGACTGAGAGACACCAGTCAGTGCACAGATATCTCCCTGAGAGAGAGGGACTGAGAGACACCAGTCAGTGTACAGATATCTCCCTGAGAGAGAGGGGACTGAGAGACACCAGTCAGTGTCCAGATATCACCCTGAGAGAGAGGGGACTGAGAGACACCAGTCAGTGTACAGATATCTCCCTGAGAGAGGGGGGACTGAGAGACACCAGTCAGTGTACAGATATCTCCCTGAGAGAGGGACTGAGAGACACCAGTCAGTGTACAGATATCACCCTGAGAGAGAGGGGACTGAGAGACACCAGTCAGTGTACAGATATCTCCCTGAGAGAGGGGGGACTGAGAGACACCAGTCAGTGTACAGATATCTCCCTGAGAGAGAGGGGACTGAGAGACACCAGTCAGTGTACAGATATCTCCCTAAGAGAGAGAGGGGACTGAGAGACACCAGTCAGTGTACAGAT
Source organism: Heptranchias perlo (assembly GCF_035084215.1). Classification (NCBI taxonomy): domain Eukaryota; kingdom Metazoa; phylum Chordata; class Chondrichthyes; order Hexanchiformes; family Hexanchidae; genus Heptranchias; species Heptranchias perlo. Next base: position 8,424 of record NW_027139018.1, on the reverse strand, counting down.
ATCTCCCTGAGAGAGAGGGGACTGAGAGACACCAGTCAGTGTACAGATATCTCCCTGAGAGAGAGGGGACTGAGAGACACCAGTCAGTGTACAGATATCTCCCTGAGAGAGGGGGGACTGAGAGACACCAGTCAGTGTACAGATATCTCCCTGAGAGAGAGGGACTGAGAGACACCAGTCAGTGTACAGATATCTCCCTGAGAGAGAGGGGACTGAGAGACACCAGTCAGTGTACAGATATCTCCCTGAGAGAGAGGGGACTGAGAGACACCAGTCAGTGTACAGATATCTCCCTGAGAGAGAGGGACTGAGAGACACCAGTCAGTGTACAGATATCACCCTGAGAGAGAGGGGACTGAGAGACACCAGTCAGTGTACAGATATCTCCCTGAGAGAGAGGGGACTGAGAGACACCAGTCAGTGTACAGATATCTCCCTGAGAGAGAGGGGACTGAGAGACACCAGTCAGTGTACAGATATCTCCCTGAGAGAGAGGGGACTGAGAGACACCAGTCAGTGTACAGATATCTCCCTGAGAGAGAGGGACTGAGAGACACCAGTCAGTGTACAGATATCTCCCTGAGAGAGAGGGACTGAGAGACACCAGTCAGTGTACAGATATCTCCCTGAGAGAGGGACTGAGAGACACCAGTCAGTGTACAGATATCTCCCTGAGAGAGAGGGGACTGAGATACACCAGTCAGTGTACAGATATCTCCCTGAGAGAGAGGGGGACTGAGATACACCAGTCAGTGTACAGATATCTCCCTGAGAGAGGGGCTGAGAGACACCAGTCAGTGTACAGATATCACCCTGAGAGAGAGGGACTGAGAGACACCGGTCAGTGTACAGATATCTCCCTGAGAGAGAGGGGACTGAGAGACACCAGTCAGTGTACAGATATCTCCCTGAGAGAGGGGGGACTGAGAGACACCAGTCAGTGTACAGATATCTCCCTGAGAGAGAGGGGACTGAGAGACACCAGTCAGTGTACAGATATCTCCCTGAGAGAGAGGGGACTGAGGAGACACCAGTCAGTGTACAGATATCTCCCTGAGAGAGAGGGGACTGAGAGACACCAGTCAGTGTACAGATATCTCCCTGAGAGAGAGGGGACTGAGAGACACCAGTCAGTGTACAGATATCTCCCTGAGAGAGAGGGACTGAGAGACACCAGTCAGTGTACAGATATCTCCCTGAGAGAGAGGGGACTGAGAGACACCAGTCAGTGTACAGATATCTCCCCGAGGGAGAGGGGACTGAGAGACACCAGTCAGTGTACAGATATCTCCCTGAGAGAGAGGGGGACTGAGAGACACCAGTCAGTGTACAGATATCTCCCTGAGAGAGAGGGACTGAGAGACACCAGTCAGTGTACAGATATCTCCCTGAGAGAGAGGGGACTGAGAGACACCAGTCAGTGTACAGATATCTCCCTGAGAGAGGGGGGACTGAGAGACACCAGTCAGTGTACAGATATCTCCCTGAGAGAGAGGGGACTGAGAGACACCAGTCAGTGTACAGATATCTCCCTGAGAGAGAGGGGACTGAGGGACACCAGTCAGTGTACAGATATCTCCCTGAGAGAGAGGGGACTGAGAGACACCAGTCAGTGTACAGATATCTCCCTGAGAGAGAGAGGGGACTGAGAGACACCAGTCAGTGTACAGATATCACCCTGAGAGAGAGGGGACTGAGAGACACCAGTCAGTGTACAGATATCTCCCTGAGAGAGGGGGGACTGAGAGACACCAGTCAGTGTACAGATATCTCCCTGAGAGAGAGGGGGACTGAGAGACACCAGTCAGTGTACAGATATCTCCCTGAGAGAGAGGGACTGAGAGACACCAGTCAGTGTACAGATATCTCCCTGAGAGAGAGGGACTGAGAGACACCAGTCAGTGTACAGATATCTCCCTGAGAGAGAGGGGACTGAGAGACACCAGTCCAGTGTACAGATATCTCCCTGAGAGAGGGGGGACTGAGAGATACCAGTCAGTGTACAGATATCTCCCTGAGAGAGAGGGACTGAGAGACACCAGTCAGTGTACAGATATCTCCCTGAGAGAGGGGACTGAGGAGACACCAGTCAGTGTACAGATATCTCCCTGAGAGAGAGGGACTGAGAGACACCAGTCAGTGTACAGATATCTCCCTGAGAGGACTGAGAGACACCAGTCAGTGTACAGATATCTCCCTGAGAGAGGGACTGAGAGACACCGGTCAGTGTACAGATATCACCCTGAGAGAGAGGGACTGAGAGACACCAGTCAGTGTACAGATATCTCCCTGAGAGAGGGGGGGACTGAGAGACACCAGTCAGTGTACAGATATCTCCCTGAGAGAGAGGGACTGAGAGACATCAGTCAGTGTACAGATATCTCCCTGAGAGAGAGGGGACTGAGAGACACCAGTCAGTGTACAGATATCTCCCTGAGAGAGAGGGACTGAGAGACACCAGTCAGTGTACAGATATCTCCCTGAGAGAGGGGACTGAGAGACACCAGTCAGTGTACAGATATCTCCCTGAGAGAGAGGGACTGAGAGACACCAGTCAGTGTACTGATATCTCCCTGAGAGAGAGGGACTGAGAGACACCAGTCAGTGTACAGATATCTCCCTGAGAGAGGGGACTGAGAGGACACCAGTCAGTGTACAGATATCTCCCTGAGAGAGAGGGACTGAGAGACACCAGTCAGTGTACAGATATCACCCTGAGAGACACCAGTCAGTGTACAGATATCTCCCTGAGAGAGAGGGGACTGAGAGACACCAGTCAGTGTACAGATATCTCCCTGAGAGAGAGGGACTGAGAGACACCAGTCAGTGTACAGATATCTCCCTGAGAGAGAGGGACTGAGAGACACCAGTCAGTGTACAGATATCTCCCTGAGAGAGAGGGGACTGAGAGACACCAGTCAGTGTACAGATATCTCCCTGAGAGAGGGGACTGAGAGACACCAGTCAGTGTACAGATATCTCCCTGAGAGAGAGGGACTGAGAGACACCAGTCAGTGTACAGATATCTCCCTGAGAGGACTGAGAGACACCAGTCAGTGTACAGATATCTCCCTGAGAGAGAGAGACTGAGAGACACCAGTCAGTGTACAGATATCTCCCTGAGAGAGAGGGACTGAGAGACACCAGTCAGTGTACAGATATCTCCCTGAGAGAGAGGGGACTGAGAGACACCAGTCAGTGTACAGATATCTCCCTGAGAGAGGGGGGACTGAGAGACACCAGTCAGTGTACAGATATCTCCCTGAGAGAGAGGGGACTGAGAGACACCAGTCAGTGTACAGATATCTCCCTGAGAGAGGGGGGACTGAGAGACACCAGTCAGTGTACAGATATCTCCCTGAGAGAGAGGGGACTGAGAGACACCATTCAGTGTACAGATATCTCCCTGAGAGAGAGGGGACTGGGAGACACCAGTCAGTGTACAGATATCTCCCTGAGAGAGAGGGACTGAGAGACACCATTCAGTGTACAGATATCTCCCTGAGAGAGAGGGGACTGAGAGACACCAGTCAGTGTACAGATATCTCCCTGAGAGAGAGGGACTGAGAGACACCAGTCAGTGTACAGATATCTCCCTGAGAGAGAGGGACTGAGAGACACCAGTCAGTGTACAGATATCTCCCTGAGAGAGAGGGACTGAGAGACACCATTCAGTGTACAGATATCTCCCTGAGAGAGAGGGACTGAGAGACACCAGTCAGGTGTACAGATATCTCCCTGAGAGAGAGGGGACTGAGAGACACCAGTCAGTGTACAGATATCTCCCTGAGAGAGAGGGGACTGAGAGACACCAGTCAGTGTACAGATATCTCCCTGAGAGAGAGGGGGACTGAGAGACACCAGTCAGTGTACAGATATCTCCCTGAGAGAGAGGGATTGAGAGACACCGGTCAGTGTACAGATATCTCCCCCGGGGGGGAGAGACCGTGTTGGTATTTCTCACCGGTTAGCGTAGCCTTGCCGTGGAGATGCCGGTCACTCTCCAGGACCTGGCGGAGGGGGATGTTGCCTGCGGCCAGGGTCTGGTAGTCGGTGCCAAGGGCCTGGTGAACCTCGAGTCTCACCGAGGCCGAGCGAAGGTGTTGCAGGAAGTGCTCGTCCACCTGCACCGGGTACTGACTGGTGACGTCGTAGACGGGCCGAGATCCACGGGCCACGGCCGTCGACTGAGTCTCGAAGTCGTAGACGGCGTAGGTGCAGAAGGTCGCCGGCTGGCGATCGCCCAGCCCGTCCAGGGCTCCGGCCGTGAACCAGGCACGGTGGACGTGGACCTCCAGCAGGTTCTCCCCATGCCGCAGACTCTCCTCCCCGTTCCCGTCCTCCGCCGCTGCTCCTCGCACCTCGATACGGCCCGTCCTGTAAACGGCGTCCCGGAGCTGAACTAGAATCGGTCGGGGACAAAGAATTCTCAGTTACTTTCCGTCTCCGCGGCAGTGAGGGAGAATCAAACAAACGGCATCGAAACCGTCACCGAACATTCACCAAACCAGCACCAAATGTTCACCGAATATTCACCAAACCAGCTCCGAGCATTCACCGAACATTCACCAAACCAGCACCGAATCTTCACCGAACATTCACCAAACCAGCACCGAATCTTCACCGAATATTCACCAAACCAGCACCGAATCTTCACCGAATATTCACCAAACCAGCACCCAAATCTTCACCGAATATTCACCAAACCAGCACCGAATCTTCACCGAATATTCACCAAACCAGCACCGAATCTTCACCGAGCATTCACCAAACCAGCACCGAATCTTCACTGAATATTCACCAAACCAGCACCGAATCTTCACCGAACATTCACCAAACCAGCACCGAATCTTCACCGAATATTCACCAAACCAGCACCGAATCTTCACCGAATATTCACCAAACCAGCACCGAATCTTCACCGAATATTCACCCAAACCAGCACCAAATCTTCACCGAATATTCACCAAACCAGCACCAAATCTTCACCGAATATTCACCAAACCAGCACCGAATATTCACCGAATATTCACCAAACCAGCACCAAATCTTCACCGAATATTCACCAAACCAGCACCGAATCTTCACCGAGCATTCACCTAACCAGCACCGAATCTTCACCGAATATTCACCAAACCAGCACCAAATCTTCACTGAATATTCACCAAACCAGCACCGAATCTTCACCGAATATTCACCAAACCAGCACCAAATCTTCACTGAATATTCACCAAACCAGCACCGAATCTTCACTGAATATTCACCAAACCAGCACCGAATCTTCACTGAATATTCACCAAACCAGCACCGAATCTTCACCGAACATTCACCAAACCAGCACCGAATCTTCACCGAATATTCACCAAACCAGCACCGAATCTTCACCGAACATTCACCAAACCAGCACCAAATCTTCACCGAATATTCACCAAACCAGCACCAAATCTTCACTGAATATTCACCAAACCAGCACCGAATCTTCACTGAATATTCACCAAACCAGCACCGAATCTTCACCGAACATTCACCAAACCAGCACCAAATCTTCATAGAATATTCACCAAACCAGCACCGAATCTTCACCGAATATTCACCAAACCAGCACCAAATCTTCATAGAATATTCACCAAACCAGCACCAAATCTTCATAGAATATTCACCAAACCAGCACCAAATCTTCACTGAATATTCACCAAACCAGCACCGAATCTTCACTGAATATTCACCAAACCAGCACCGAATCTTCACTGAATATTCACCAAACCAGCACCAAATCTTCACCGAATATTCACCAAACCAGCACCGAACATTCACCAAACATTCACCAAACCAGCACCGAATATTCACCAAACCAGCAACCGAATCTTCACCGAACATTCACCAAACCAGCACCAAATCTTCACCGAATATTCACCACAAACCAGCACCAAATCTTCACTGAATATTCACCAAACCAGCACCGAATCTTCACTGAATATTCACCAAACCAGCACCGAATCTTCACCGAACATTCACCAAACCAGCACCAATCTTCACCGAATATTCACCAAACCAGCACCGAATCTTCACCGAATATTCACCAAACCAGCACCAAATCTTCACTGAATATTCACCAAACCAGCACCGAATCTTCACCGAATATTCACCAAACCAGCACCGAATCTTCACCGAATATTCACCAAACCAGCACCGAATCTTCACCGAATATTCACCAAACCAGCACCAAATCTTCACCGAATATTCACCAAACCAGCACCAAATCTTCACCGAATATTCACCAAACCAGCACCGAATATTCACCGAATATTCACCAAACCAGCACCGAATCTTCACCGAATATTCACCAAACCAGCACCGAATATTCACCGAATATTCACCAAACCAGCACCGAATCTTCACCGAATATTCACCAAACCAGCACCGAATCTTCACCGAATATTCACCAAACCAGCACCGAATCTTCACCGAATATTCACCAAACCAGCACCGAATCTTCACCGAATATTCACCAAACCAGCACCGAATCTTCACCGAATATTCACCAAACCAGCACCAAATCTTCACCGAATATTCACCAAACCAGCACCGAATCTTCACCGAATATTCACCAAACCAGCACCGAATCTTCACCGAATATTCACCAAACCAGCACCGAATCTTCACTGAATATTCACCAAACCAGCACCGAATCTTCACTGAATATTCACCAAACCAGCACCAAATCTTCACCGAATATTCACCAAACCAGCACCAAATCTTCACCGAATATTCACCAAACCAGCACCGAATATTCACCAAACCAGCACCGAATCTTCACCGAGCATTCACCAAACCAGCACCGAACATTCACCAAACATTCACCAAACCAGCACCGAACATTCACCGAACCAGCACCGAATCTTCACCGAACATTCACCAAACCAGCACCGAATATTCACCAAACCAGCACCGAATCTTCACCGAGCATTCACCAAACCAGCTCCGAGCATTCACTGAATATTCACCAAATCTTCACCGAACATTCACCAAACCAGCACCGAGCATTCACCCAAACCAGGACGTAGCCTGGGCCCGGGGGTTAACGCGTGGCCCTCTCGCTGACACCTCACCCTCCAGTTTTCGAAGCCGAGCCGCTCGATCATTGAGGAGTCGCTCCTGATGCTGGAATCTCGTCTCCAATTCCTGCTTATCGTCTATCAGCTTTCTCCTGAGAATCTCCACCTCTGACTGAAACAGAGTGAGAGAGAGAGAGAAACAGAGAGAGAGAGAGAGAGAGAGAGAGTGAGTGAAACATAGAGAGAGAGAGTGAAACATAGAGAGAGTGAAACATACAGAGACATAGAGAGAGAGAGAGAGAGAGTGAAACATAGAGAGAGAGAGCGTGAAACATAGAGAGAGAGAGCGTGAAACATAGAGAGAGAGAGAGAGAGTGAGTGAAACATAGAGAGAGAGAGAGTGAGTGTGAAACATAGAGAGAGAGGGGGGTAGTGGGGAAGAGGCGGCACCAGGGTGGGGGGATGCTGGGGGAGGGGGCAAGAGTGAAGGACAGGGAGGGGGAGGGTGATGGGGCAGAGGTGGAGGTGAGGGTGGGGGGATGAGGGGGAGGGTGGGGGGAGGGGGGAGGGGGAGGGGGCGGAGGGGGAGGGGAGGGGGTGTGGGGGAGGGGGGAGGGGGTCCTGGGGGAGGGGGCGGGGGTGTGGGGGAGGGGGCGGGGGGTCCTGGGGGAGGGGGGGTGAGGGAGGGGGTCCTGGGGGTGAGGGAGGGGGAGGGGGGATGAGGGAGGGGGAGGGGCGGTGCCCCAGTACCTGGTATTGCCCGTTGATCCGGTGCTGGGCCACCAGCAGGGTGCGGGTTTTCCTCAGCTCCTGCACGGTCTCAGCGTGAACGGCCCGGAGATCGAGCCCCCCGTCTCCCCCCGTCTCCCCCGTCTCCCCCGTCTCCCCGGTCCTCGCCCGCCTCCGCCCACCGGTCGCTCGGGAGCCCAGACTGCGGATAATAAGACGATGAGTCTGAGCGAGGATTGGGGTGAAAAACGGAGTGGGGGAGGGGGAGAGAGGGGGGAGGGGGAGAGAGGGGGAGGGGGAGAGAGGGGGGACGGGGAGAGAGGGGGGACGGGGAGAGAGGGGGAGGGGGAGAGAGGGGGAGGGGGAGAAAGTGGGGCGGGGAGAGAGGGAGGGGGGAGGGGGAGAGGGAGAGGAGGGGAGGGGGAGGGGGAGAGAGGGGGAGGGGGAGAGAGGGGGGAGGGGGAGAGAGGGGGGACGGGGGAGAGAGGGGGAGGGGAGAGAGGGGGAGGGGGAGAGAGGGGGGAGGGGGAGAGAGGGGGGACGGGGAGAGAGGGGGAGGGGGAGAGAGTGGGGGCGGGGAGAGGGGGGAGGGAGGGGGGGAGGGGGAGAGAGGGGGGGGCGGGGAGAGAGGGAGGGGGGA
>NW_027139017.1:0-26655 GCF_035084215.1 Heptranchias perlo | reverse complement strand
GAGCGATGATCAAACATATCAATGAAAACAATGACAGCAGCATCTTTATTTAAGTTGTTTGTTTATTCCAAATGCTGTTTTAATGTTAAACTTGCATTGCTATCTTTAGAAAGGAATAAAGTACTAAGAGAGGGCCCCTTTACTCTAAATCCCTCCCCAGTTGCAGCTCTGTGACTGGTAAACACTTTCATATTGCAGCAAGGGGTTTGGCCCACAGACTTCAATAGCGCTGTCTTCCTTGACGTGACCCTCCGGTCCATAGCTCCCTGGGCTGCCCATTATCATGCTGACAGGCGACTCCATCCAATCATCTGTTGATTCTGCATCACTCTCACTGTAGTCACTGTGTGAAATTTCTTCCAGAAAGATCTCTGGATGGTCGTAATCTCGCCAGTCCACATCTTGCATGTCGTTTAGTTCATCTATTTCATCCTCACTGATACCCTCTGTTAGAAACTTTCTGATCTGGTAGCCGCGATAGGCTGCTTGGATTATGACTGCAGCTTCTGCCTGTTTCCTGATCTCTGTCCGGGTCTGATATCCTTTCCAGGCTGCCTGGATCATCAGAGCTGCGTTCACTTCCTCCTGGTAGCGTTTCCTGGTCTGCAGTGACCTTTTTTGACACTCCTGGTATTGGTGTTTGAAGTGACCGGGTTTGGAGCGCAGCTTGTTCGAAACTATCTCAGTGTTGTAAGGGATTGTTCCAATCAAATTCTTCCTTGATGCAGACACGATCGGTCTAGGAATATCCACACACAGAGTCCCGTCGGTTAATGTCATTCCCAGTGAAGATACCGCTCTCTGGCGGAGAGAAGTAGACGAATGAGAAGCCATCAGTTTGATATCTCCTGTAGCTGTCTCCCTACGATCTCGGTCAGTGTCTCCATCAGGCAGGTCAAGAAGGTACGGCTTACAGTAACCGCCCCTCTGGTATTCTCCATGTGGTCTATCTTGAGAGTTGGTGGAACTTAATTCCAGATGACCGCCGATGACAGAATTCTTGTACATAAAGGCACTACCACCACAGTCTTGACCATTGTAAGCGGCCTGTTGATTGTCTTTCGTCACATTGGCTGAACTCAATGGACACGGCATTGTAGGTGACCCGTACGCTGAGATTGGCTGCATTGTCGTTGCGATTTCAAGTTGTTTGGCTTTGTTGATGAAGTTGGAAAGGGTGGGTGGCTGCTCCTCCAATGAGTTGCTGTATTTGATCAGCTTCCTGTTGGTCTCGGGGCTGGTTGATGTCGAGGACACCATATATTCTGACTTATTGGTAATTCTGAGCACAGGTTCAACAGACACCCGAGATACATTTTTGTTCAACAGATGAATGCTGTCATCTTCCATGTCTACATTTGTACCGTAACTGTACCTTGGCCGCCGTGAATTCAGTGCTCTAGGTCCTTGATAGGTTTCCTTTTTCTCAGCGGAAGGTAACCCATCTTTGCTCTCGGGAAACCAATCCTCATGTTTTGCCTCAAACTGGGTTTCGGAGGTGAACCCTCTCCCCCATCCTTCTAGACTCTTAAGGCCGCCCGTTGTGAGACACCCTTGACCATATCCATCTGTTTCCTTGGCCACGGTGCTGAGTGATTCCGGACTGTTCCAAGTCTCCAGAGCATTGATCGTGGCACTGCTTTTTTCCCTTGAACTTTTTCGCGTTTTTCTTACAGGATATTCAGGTGCCAGAGGGCTGTCTGTGGGTCCACTCAGTACCTGCCCTGCTGTAGCATCAGACTTAGCTTGTGCTGCTGGTTGGGTGTTGTGCAGGCCCTTCACTGCCAGTTCAGTGTTCAGATGTTCCTTTGCCACACTCTTGTGCTTTATGTGTTTCCTCTTGACCTCAGGGCTTGTGATGTTTGATATCACAGTGTACTCCATCTTCTGACAAGCTCGCAGGTTGGGTTCTGCAGGCGTGCAGTGGGAGCCTGAATATTTATCAGGACCATATCTGATCTCTTCTCCTTTGTCCATGTTGGCCCTGTAGCTGTATTTTGGGCGCTGTGACGACGGACTGATGTAGGGGTCCCCCCAACTTTCCCTTTCCACCGAGAAAGGCCTGTGATTTTCCGAGACCCCATATCTCATCTCTGGGTGTGTGCTGGAGAGAGAAACTTTCTCCGACCATTCTAGAATCTTCTCCCCGCCTCCCTTGCTGTCTCTTTCACCCCTTGAATGGGTCTGACCTCCGGGATATTTGTCATCTCGTGACCTTCCCTTTGATTCCGTGTCGAATGCTGTATCTCTGGGAGACTCGGTGCTGAGCTTCACAGTTTTGCCCAGTCTGTCGTCCCTACCATTCAAAGTATCCTCGTCAGTCGCGCGTACCACCTGGGTGCTGCCGCCATTCGCATTTTCGTCTTTTGAGGTCCTTCTGGACTTCCTTTTACCGTGCTCAACTGCAGCCCGACTGTCTGCTGGTGAATTTGGCGTCTGGGTCTTGGTTTCGAAGGGGTGAGGCACTAACTCAGACATATAAAGATGGACATTGGGACTCAGTCTGTTCTCTGCCCGCTTCCTGCTCGGATCTTTGGATTCTGGCCTCGGAGGTTTGTCTGAGCTCCGGTGCTTACTTGGGCTGACCTTTGGTTCAGGGTTGCTGATATTTGAATGTATGATGTGGGCAATTCTACAGCTGGGTTCTGTGAGGGACTCTGAGGAGGGACAGTAATGCTTCTCATGGTGATGTTTGTTGACCTCCTCTTCTCCTTTGTCCATGTTGGCCCTGTAGCTGTACTTTGGGCGCCGTGACGATGGACTGATGTAGGGGTCCCCCCAACTTTCCCTTTCCACCGAGACAGGTCTGTGATTTTCTGAGACACCATGCCTCGTCTCTGGGTGCATGCTGGAGAGAGAAACCTTCTCCGTCCGTTCTAGAATCTTCTCTCCGCCTCCCTTGCTGTCCCTTTCATCCCTTGGCTGGGTTTGACCTCCGGAATATTTATCATCTCGTGACCTTCCCTTTGACTCCAAGTCTGCTGTTGCTCCTCGTGTGTTATGTGTCGAGACTGATTTGATGGTTTTACCTGGTTTCTCTTCCTTAGTGATCAGGTTGTCCTCGTGACAGTTCAATGGTGTCTGAACGATGACAACAGCATTACCTTGATCCATTATATGACCTAACAACACAACAGAGAGTATTTCATTAGCAAATATTTGCAGATTAAGAGAACTATTTTATACACCATTCCCCAGGCCTCATTGAACAGCAAACGTTGAGAGTCTTTCCACAGAGTAAGTGAACCCAGGGGTTAAATGGTGTTCAGGGATTACAAGGCCTAAACTTAGAGGCTAACAATTGTTTCATTTCTTGCTCCCTGACAGTGACTGTTTAAAATATGGTTGTAAAGCTGCAAAGTTTATAACTGAAGCAGGGAAATTATGTTAAACTTGTTTCGAACCTTGGTTAGACCACACTCGGAGAACTGTGCACAGTTCTGGTCTCCATATTATAAAAAGGATATAGAGGCACTGGAGAAGGTGCAAAAAAGATTCACAAGGATGATACCAGAACTGAGAGGTTATAACGATCAAGAAAGATTGAACAGGCTGGGGCTCATTTCTCTAGAAAAGAGAAGGCTGAGGGGTGACCTGATAGAGGTCTTTAAGATTATGAAAGGGTTTGATAGGGTAGATGTAGAGAAGATGTTTCCACTTGTGGGGGAGACCAGAACTAGGGGGCCATAGATATAAGATAGTCACTAATAAATCCAATAGGGAATTCAGGAGAAACTTCTTTACCCAGAGAGTGGTGAAAATGTAGAACTCACTCCCACAAGGAGTAGTCAAGACGAATAGTGTAGATGGATTTAAGGGGAAGCTGGATAAACACATGAGGGAGAAAGAAATAGAAGGATCTGGTGATAGGGTGAGATGAAGTAGGGAGGGAGGAGGCTCGTGTGGAGCATAAACACCAACATAGACCTGTTGGGCCGAATGGCCTGTTTCCGTGCTGTACATTTTATGTAATTCTATGAAGACTAAAGTCAGGATGTTATCAGGAATGAGAAATTTCTCACTAGAACTGATCAGGTTAATGTGATCTGACAGATCTCCAGTTTCAGAATTATGAAAGGGTGACTGGTGAGAGATTGTTTCCATTGGTTACAGACGGAGTAACGAGAGGGCAAAAAATTAAGATAATCATAACAAAGAATTAAAGGGGTGGTTAGAATGTAGAATTCTCTGCCACAAACCGTTATTGGTGAAAAGTTTGTAAATTCTTTTAAAAGTGGACGCCATAGTTGCTTGAAAAAGAGGAAGGAACATACATAGGAACAGGAGGTGGCCATTCAGCCCCTCGGGCCTGTTCTGCCATTCTATTAGATCATGGCTGATCTGTAGTTTAACTCCATCGACCCGTCTTGGTTCCGTAACCCTTAATACCCTTGCCTAACAAAAATTTAATTTAATGAGGGATATTAAAGGATATGGGGAGTGAGCAGGAGAGTGGGATTAGACTGGGTGGGATAATAAAGGCTATCGTAAAATCATAGACTCATAGAATTATAGAATGATACAGCACAGAAGGAGGCCATTCAGCCCATCGTGCATGTGCTGGCTCTTTGAAAGAGCTATCCAATTAGTCCCACTCCCCTGCTCTTTCCCCATAGTCCTGTAAATTTTTTCCCTTCAAGTATTTATCCGATTCCCTTTTGAAAGTTATTATTGAATCTGCTTCCACCGTCCTTTCAGGCAGCGCATTCCAGTTCTCCCTGGTGTCCTGGAGCCAATATTTATCCCTCGACCAACATCACTAAAAAACAGATGATCTGGTCATTTATCTCATTGTTGTTTGTGGGATCTTGTTGTGCACAAGTTGGCTGCGGCGTTTCCTACATTACAACAGCGACTACACTTCAAAAGTATTTCATTGGCTGTGAAGCACTTTGGGACGTCCTGAGGTGGTGAAAGGTGATATAAAAATATAATTCTTTCTTTCTGTCATTGTGAACAGTTTGCCTGGTTCAAGTGCATCGATCCCTTTCATAACTTTGAAAACTTCAATCAGGTCGCCTTGAAGTCTCCTCTTTCCCCAACTTCCTTAAACTGTCCTCAGAATTGAGATTCCCAGGCCCAGACTAGCCTTGGCTGCTCTGTGCTGTGTCCTGCACAGTGTCAGTGAGACCTTTCCTGTCTTTGGGTGAGCAAGAATATGGTGACCCTCCTGCTGGGATCTGCAGGTTTACACCCTTCCCTCGGCATGACCAAGTTTCCTGCTCTTATCTCCCCACCTGTTTGGTTTTTCTTTTGCTTGTTGATAATCTGAGAAACTCTACAGACACATTTCCAAGAAGAGGACATTTCAAAGTATTCCCTGGCCCCTCTCTTTAATCTTATTCATTGTTATTTAGGACCTGCTAACAAAATAATAGACCAACTCTTAAAAAAAACATAATACATCTGTAATAATTATCATTTGATCCTTTGCACCAGACAAGTGCCAGGCAATGACCATCTCTAACAAGAGAGAGTCTAACCAGCTCCCCTTGACATTCAACGGCATTACCATCGCCGAATCCCCCACCATCAACATCCAGGGGGTCACCATTCACCAGAAACTTAACTGAACCAGCCATATAAATACTGTGGCTACAAGAGCAGGTCAGAGGCTGGGTATTCTGCGGTGAGTGACTCACCTCCTGACTCCCCAAAGCCTTTCCACCATCTACAAGGCACAAGTCAGGAGTGTGATGGAATACTCTCCACTTGCCTGGATGAGTGCAGCTCCAACAACACTCAAGAAGCTCAACACCATCCAGGACAAAGCAGCCCGCTTGATTGGCACCCCATCCACCACCCTAAACATTCACTCCCTTCACCACCGGCGCACCGTGGCTGCAGTGTGTACCATCCACAGGATGCACTGCAGCAACTCGCCAAGGCTTCTTCGACAGCACCTCCCAAACCCGCGATCTCTACCACCTAGAAGGACAAGGGCAGCAGGCACATGGGAACAACACCACCTGCACGTTCCCCTCCAAGTCACACACCATCCCGACTTGGAAATATATCGCCGTTCCTTCATCGTCACTGGGTCAAAATCCTGGAACTCCCTTCCTAACAGCACTGTGGGAGAACCGTCACCACACGGACTGCAGCGGTTCAAGAAGGCGGCTCACCACCACCTTCTCAAGGGCAATAAATGCCGGCCTCGCCAGTGACGCCCACATCCCGAGAAAGAATTTTGAAAGAAGACAGGAAACCAGCCACTGATGGAGGTTTCAGTAATCCAGCTGTACTGTGCAATATTTCTGTTTAATATTTATATGAACATTGCTAATTTACTTATAAGACACTGCGTGTAGACAAAGCCATTTGTTTTATTAAAGCCTGTCCCACAATAATACATCTCAATCTATAAAGAATTACCCCTATGGTATCTCCTAATTCTATTCCCACAGTTTAATTTAAAGTAATATTCTGGGATAACCTTTTCTATATCCTGAACAATCTTACATCCTGAATAAGGCCACCATTCAGACCCCACCTTTTCACATGAATGTTCCCAGTCTCTCCGATCTTTCCTCATAACTCAGACCCTTGACCCTCCCTCGTGACTCTTGCCTCCAGTACCTGAATGTCTCCCTTGTTTCTTGGTGAGCAGAGCTGGACACAGTGGTCAAGGTGGGTCTGACCAGAGCTGGACACAGTGCTCAAGGTGGGTCTGACCAGAGATGGACACAGAGCTCAAGGTGGGTCTGACCAGAACTGGGTACAGTGGTCAAGGTGGGTCTGACCAGAGCTGGACACAGTGGTCAAGGTGGGTCTGACCAGAGCTGGACACAGTGGTCAAGGTGGGTCTGACCAGAGCTGGACACGGTGGTCAAGGTGGGTCTGACCAGAGCTGGACACGGTGGTCAAGGTGGGTCTGACCAGAGCTGGGCACAGAGCTCAAGGTGGGTCTGACCAGAGATGGACACAGAGCTCAAGGTGGGTCTGACCAGAGCTGGGCACAGTGGTCAAGGTGGGTCTGACCAGAGCTGGGTACAGTGGTCAAGGTGGGTCTGACCAGAGCTGGGTACAGTGGTCAAGGTGGGTCTGGCCAGAGCCCTGTACAGTTTGCCAATGATGTACTCTACTGTTCTGACCATGTAGTTCCACATCCTATTGGTTTTGTTGATTGCTGCTCTACGTTGGTTGGACGCGTTGAGTGTCGAGTTTACTGAGATTCCCGGCTCTCTTTCAGCTTCATCTTTCGATATTTCAACACCAGTCACGGAGGTCATGTGACGTCTATTTCTCCTTCCTGTGTGAAGTATCTCACACTCATCTTCAGTAAATTCCATCGGCCATTATTCTGCCCACTTACATTTCTTGTCCAGCTCACCCACCCTGTAAATTTTGAGCTGCCTCTTCCGATTTCACCGCCACTCCTAGTTTGGTATCATCTACAAATTTGACCACTTTGCATTGTGTTTCTGAATTTGGGTCATTTACATCAATTAAGAACAGTAGTGGGGCCAGCACTGAGCCCTGGGCCCCCCCCTCAGTACACCTCACCCCCCCTCAATACTCCCTCCTCAGTACACCCCCCTCAGTACACCTCGCCCCTCCATCCAATACTCCCTCCTCAGTACACCCCCCTCAGTACACCTCGCCCCCCCTCAATACTCCCTCCTCAGTACACCCCCCTCAGTACACCTCGCCCCCCCTCAATACTCCCTCCTCAGTACACCCCCCTCAGTACACCTCACCCCCCCCCTCAATACACCTCGCCCCCCCCATCCAATACTCCCTCCTCAGTACACCCCCCTCAGTACACCTCGCCCCCCCTCAATACTCCCTCCTCAGTACATCCCCCTCAATACACCTCGCCCCCCCTCAATACACCTCACCCCCCCTCAATACTCCCTCCTCAGTACATCCCCCTCAGTACACCTCGCCCCCCCTCAATACTCCCTCCTCAGTACATCCCCCTCAGTACACCTCGCCTCCCCCTCAGCACTCTCCCCTCAGTAGCCCCCTCAATACTCCCCCCATTATCCCCCTCAGTACTTCCCCCTCCACTCACTGACATCACTCCTCTCATCAATATTTATTGTTTCATCCCTTCAGACAGTTTTTTTTATCCATTCCCAATTAATTTGTAGATTTCACAAGTATTCTGAAAACGGGCAGTCTGATAGAATAAAGGGGGCACTTACCTCAGGACATCATAACCATCAAATATCTCACTCCGGGTATCTGTTATTCTATAAATCCCCCGAACCCCTCGATTAGATTCCAGCCTGTAACTCACTCCCGGGTATCTGTTATTCTATTTATAAACCCCCCTGAACCCCTCGATTAGATTCCAGCCTGTAACTCACTCCCGGGTATCTGTTATTCTATATATAAACCCCCCTGAACCCCTCGATTAGATTCCAGTCTGTAACTCACTCCTGGGTATCTGTTATTCTATATATAAACCCCCCCGAACCCCTCGATTAGATTCCAACCTGTATTTCTGTACAGCGAGGGTTAAAGGGGAGAATGGTTCACATTTCAAGGCAACTTCAAATTATTTTTGTGATAATTACCTTCATGGTCTTTCCTTTTTGTTTCATCTTCCTTCTTATCTATTCTGACTTCTTCTCCATTTGCCCGCCTCTCTTCTTTTTCCCGGCCCTCCCTTCTTTCTGCTTTCCTGCTCTCTTTATGTTTATTTCTCCGTCTTTCCTTTTCTCTGTCTCTGTCTTTATCTTTTTCTTTCTCTCGTTCCTTAAGTTCATTCTTTCTCTCATCTATTTTCTCGTGACATATTTCTGTGCATTGATCTTTCTCCATCTTCCTTTTTGAAGCTTTCATGTAAATTAGCAAAGAGAAGTACAGAGAATTATTAGAGTCATAAAAAGTGTGTGAAATTAGTCAATATTAAAATGGCCATTTTACTAGATTTTTTACAGAAAGATTGAGTCCCTGGTCTTCACTGAGCTCTCCTGGAGACCCCGGGGAGAGGGAGAGGATCCCGGGGGCAGCCAGTGTGGCTCCTTCCGGTCCTTTGGTGGGCCTGTGAGGGGCAGCATCAGCAGACAGCCACATCCTGCATTTATATAGCGCCTTTAACATAGTAAAAGGCCCCAAGGCACTTCACAGGTGCAAAAATTGACACCGAGCCACGTAAGGAAATATTAGGACAGGTCTTGGTCAAAGAGGCAGGTTTAAAGGAGGGTCTTAAAGGAGGAGGGAGAGGCGGAGAGGTTTAGGGAGGGAATTCCAGAGCTTAGGGCCCAGGCAGCTGAAGGCACGGCTGCCAATGGTGGAGTGAATAAAATTGGGGATGCGCAAGAGGCCAGAATTGGAGGAGTGCAGAGATCTTGGAGGGTCGTAGGGCTGGAGGAGGTTACAGAGATAGGGAGGGGCGAGGCCATGGAGGGAGGCTGAGAATATTTAAGATAGAAAAACGCCTTAAGGCACTTCACAGAAGCATAAAACAAAAGGACAGAGGCTGAGCTCAAGACGGAGAGATTAGGTGAGGTTGACTATAAGGAGGGCAAAGGAGGAAAGGGCAGGCGACAGGAGAGAAGCAAACGAGACAGGTCAAGAGAAACAAACGGGAGATGGAAGTAATGGGCTCGGATCCAGAGCAGCAGCCAATTGGTGCACGGGAATGGACGCAGAGAGAGTTCAGGTCACTGATCTGGGCCTTCACTTCACCTGGTGCCGAAACCCAAAGAAGAAATGGGATTTGGCCCAGGAGAAAGTTGGTTTCTGTCCGGGAACCCAGAAAACAGCGGAGTAAAGCTGAGAAGGCAACAGTTCACTCTCTCAGAAACATCTCCCTGGCTCACTGTCCCGGAATGGAGAGGCTGAGAGACAGAGGGGGAAATCCGGGGGTCTCAGCGTAAAAATGAATGGGATACACGGCCATATTTGAAACAGCTTCAATTTTAGTTCATTCGGCAAGAAACAAATCCTGGAAAAGTCCAGCTGGGAAGGCACGGATCTGGCAAGTGAGTCGTAGCCACGAGCTTCCTTCCTCTCAGACACCGTTTTACGAGGTTGCAGATGGATCAGAGAGCTCAAAGATTAAACATTGGTGGAGGGATGCTTTGAATGGGCTTGATTGGTGTTTTCGATGGAGTGTCGGGTACGCGGAGAGAGTTTAAATCCCACACCGTTCCCACTAATTCCCACATACCTTAGGTTGTTGATAATAAGATCCCAGTGTTCTGATTTAGGATTTCTCCACCAATGAGGCAACAGCCCCTTTTCCAAACCTCCTGGTCCTCAAAGTTCAAACACAGATCGAGCAAGAATTACAATCGTGAGCAGGACTCACTTGCCTGGGTTTGGAGCTGCATAGGGGCCCACAGTTTGGTTGGTTGCCCCTTTGCTTCAAGGCATATCCCCCTTTAGTTTCCTTTGAAGAAAACAGCCCGAGCACTGGGAACAGGAGCCTAGTCCTGGGTTCGCCGCTTGTTTGGGAAAGTTCTGTCAGAACGAGATCTATAAATCAGAGCGAAATACCTTCTCCTCGTCTCCTCCCTCTCGAAATACCTGCAGTTTGTTCAGCTTCAAACCCTCAAATGGCCGGGTGACATCACAAGGTGACAAGTTGTTACAATCGATGAGGTCACAAAGACCAGGAAGTGTGTAATTTTGACAGTGTCTCAGAGGCTCAGCACGAGCACAGGTCCATCCCCTCAACAAGCTCATTGCTGCAGTGATGCCCCAAGCAACGCTACAGGGGGTGGGACCTTCACTGGGATGTGGGTACCAGGGGCACCCTCCAGTACCTCACCCAAGTCTCCGTTCATCATGGGTGAATGTAAAGAGTGTCACAGATCCAAACCTCACCCGACAATCAGCCCTCTGACCAGCGGGAGTCACTGGGCAGTGGTCAGGAGCAGGAACCCGGCTCTAACTATTGGTTGCCCGACATGTCCATCCTCACAGTGCTCCGCCCCCACACTCCTGCCATTGGTCACCTGACATGTCCACTATCATGTTGCCCCGCCTTCCCACGGCCAATCGGAAAGCAAGCAGGCTCTTTGTTAGCCGATTGGATGATTCTTGACTGTCAGTCAAACATCTTTTTCCCTATCTCTGATATTTTTATAACCAATAAACAAAAATGTTCAAAGAAAATGGAAAATACACAATTATATTTAAAGCCCCTGTGATATTTCTCCAGTGTTGCTCCCAGCAGTGTCCTGGAAATTAATCTTACATTCCTGGAGACTCCAGGACAATCCTGGAGGGTTGGCAACACTAAGTTTTGGTATTAATAAATAAATCCAATGGGGAATTCAGGAGAAACTTCTTTACCCAGAGAGTGGTTGGAATGTGGAACTCGCTCCCACAAGGAGTGATTGAGGTGAATAGCAACTGGAGTATTGTGTCCAATTCTGGGCTCCGCACTTTGGGAAGGATGTGAAGGCCTTAGAGAGGGTGCAGAAAAGATTTACTAGAATGGTTCCAGGGATGAGGGACTTCAGTTACATGGATAGACTGGAGTAGCTGGGGTTGTTCTCCTTAGAGCAGAGAAGATAAAGAGGAGATTTGATAGAAGTGTTCAAATCATGAAGGGTTTAGATAAAGTAAATAAAGAGAAACTGTTCCCATTGGCAGAAGGTTCGAGAACCAGAGGGCACAGATTTAAGGTGATTGGCAAAAGAACGGAAGGCGACATGAAGAAAAACTTCTTTTACGCAGCGAGTAGTTATGATCTGGAATACTCTGCCTGAAAGGGCGGTGGAGGCAGATTCAATCATGGTTTTCAAAAAGGAATTGAATAAATACTTGAAGGGAAAAAATTTGCAGGGTTACGGGAAAAGAGCGGGGGAATGGGACTAACTGAATTGCTCTTACAAAGAGCCGACACGGACTCGATGGGCCGAATAGCCTCCTTCTGTGATGTAACCATTCTATGATTCTATGAGCATAGATGCATTTAAGGGGAAGCTCAATAAACTCATGAGGGAGAAAGGAATGGAAGGATAGGCGGATAGTTTGAGATGAAGAGGGGAGGGAGGAGGCTCGTGTGGAGCATAAACACCGGCACGGACCTGTTGGGCCGAATGGCCTGTTTCTGTGCTGTAAATTCTGTTTAATTCTATGTAAAGATGGGTGACCTGGTGAAAGGTGAGATGGGTGAGTGGCTGGGAGTAACAGCTGGTGGGGAGCTCAGACTAATGGAGATGCAGGAGGATACGGACTGGGTTACTCACTCCACCATTAAATGTTAAACCTTCCGAACAATAAACGCAAGACGACCCTGTGCATTTTTTTGGCTTTTATTTTATTAAAGGAATGCAGTGCCGATCTCCCTGATTATCTCTGGCTGCCGATAAGCTTTCATGGTTGACATTGCAATTGGATATTGGTGGTGGGGGAGGGGTGCGTTCGGTTCAGCTCATGTCTCCGACTGCTGCCTTGACATGTATGGTGACCTTTCGGGGGTTATAGCAAGGGTTACGCTTAACAAAGATGGCTGGCCCGTCTGGTTTGGCCTGGACTCTCCACGCTGGGCTTCGCTGGGCGTAAGACGCTACTGAACGTCTTGGCCCTCTCCTATTCAATGATTCCCTGGAGCTGTTTCCAGTTGCTGTATCTGTCTTTAAATATAAATGCTCTGGGCTCTCAGCAGGCTGCGTGGGTTCCCAGACAATTCGATCTCTGCTCTCTTCTACTTCCTCCACCTGTTTCCCGATGCTGGTCAAGAATTTCCTGATTTGGAAACCTCGGAACACGGCCTGGATCTTCACCGCTGCCAGTCCCTGTTTGCTGATTGCAATCCTTGCCTGGTAGCCCCTCCAAGCTGCCTGGATGGTGGAGGCAGCTTTAACTTTCTCCTGATGGTGTTTCCTGGTTCGGATCGACCTTCGCGCCCAGTGATTTATCTGAGTGAAGTTGCACGGTTTTCGACTCCCCTTCCTCGGGGCTGTTTGAGGGTCTGGTGTGGTGGGTGATGGTGACCAAGGGGTTACAGCGGCGGGAGAGCTAGGAGCAACGTTCGGCTGGCCCTCTTCGGACATTGCCACTCGTTGAGGAGTCCTAGAACGTGGTTCTATTCCCTGTGGGTCAGCTGGCTCAGAAATCTTGGGGAAATCAGTCTCCACTTTGCCAGCCTTCGGAGAGCCGGGTGGGGTCGGTGATGCCACACATGGCCAATCGGCCAGTGTCGCCCTCCCAGTCCCAGCCCGCGCGTCTCTGCTTGGAATCTTGCCCGGTGCCTTTACATAAACCAGGGGGAAAATCCCTTCACTTTCAAACTCTTTCCTGGTCCGGTAACTTCTGAAAATGGCCTGGATTTTGGTGGCGGCACTGGCCTGTCTCTGGAGGGCCCTGCGGGCACAGTGGCCTTTCCACACGGCCTGGATGGTGCCAGCCGCAGCACTCTCCTCCTTCACTCGCTTCCGTGACTTTCTTGGCGAGCATTTATTCGGACAGTAAGTGGCATCTCTGGGTACTTCCAAGTCGGAAAGATCGAAATCCAGTTCTGAGATCGGAGCGCTGCCAGAAGTGTCAATCTGGTATAACCGACAGGAATCCGAGCCCAGATCCTCTCTGTACCGTATGAGCTTCCTGGTGCCATCGGAGGTGTAAGGGGTCGACTGCAGGAGGTACTGTGACAATTGCTTTGATTTCTCAGGGGTGATGTCTGCATTCCCGTGGGTTTTGTAAGTGTTTCTCAGCCTGGCAGCTGCTGTGACCCAACGGATGGTTTGATGGGCCACCCTCTCCCTGCAATTGTGATGTTGGTGTCTTTGTAATTTCTCCAACTGTAGCTCATCCAAACCCTTCACCTCGGCCCCTCCAGCGGGGCTGATAGACTTGTGCTTGGTCTGGGCAGCACTGTACACACCGTCCAATGCCTTCATGTCTGATATGGTGTCACCAGCTCCTTCTGCAAAACACCCAGGGACAAAAGTGTCAGGCTTGGGGTGACCAGACATGCTGATGGTCGCCAGTGTCCCTGAAGAATGGTTCTCTTCTCCAGAGCCTGGGCACCAAATCAGGCGGCTTTTTGGTTTGTTGGGTTGCGCAGTGTCGCCCTTGGCCGAGAAGCAATGACTGGTGTCTGGGTACAGAGTGAACGAGTGCTCTGGCAGCCGGTTGGATGGTGCTGACCTTTGCCCTGAAGCAGTTTGGTGGGAGCCCAGGTTAGACTGGGGGCTCATGGGCCTGGGACTCTGCACTTTGAAATACCCCGGGGTGAAAGACATGTTGAAGGCGACCATTTCTGATTCTTCATCCATCGGGACCACGTCTGGTGTGGGATTGTGATCCTGGTAAATTCGCTTTCGGTCGAGATACCCTCTGTAGAACGATTGGATGAAGATTGCAGCTCCGATTCGGATGGCGACGTCCCTCCTGGCCACATAACCTCTCCAATACGCCTGGATAATAATGGCGGCAGCAACCTCCCGTTGTAAATTGCGAGTTTGCTTGTGGCCGAGCTGGACTGGAAGCTGGATAGTTTGGTTGATGTCCTTCTGTTGCCGATGGTGCTCCTTCACCCTCGGGCTCCGGCTCCGGTTCCGGCTCTGGGCAGCGCCCACTGCCAGCTGTTGCTGCTCCTGGGGTTTTGTGTGGCACTTTTCCCAACACGTGTACTGGCAGTGGATTTGGAGGGGCCTGCTGACGGGCTTTCGGAGATGCCTCCTCACTCGGTAGCCTCTCCACAATGCCTGTAGCAGAATGGCTGCACCCTGTTCTATGAGGAGCTGTTTCCTGGTGCAGTAACCTCGCCAGAGGGCCTGGATTCTTGAGGCAGAAAAGTTCATCACTTTCAGCAACTCTCGCGCCATGACGGCCTCCTGTGTCTCGCTGCATTTGCGAGGCGATGCTGGGTAGAGGCCTTGGCCAGAGTCTAGTGCTGGAACCTCAGAGATGCTCGTCTGCCTGTGTATGTTTACAGGGAGATGATTGGACTTTGCAGGTTGCATTTGAGGGAAAAAGATCTGATGGTTTACACGGAAATTAAAATCTATAAAAACAAATAAAATGTATATCAGTGAGCGAAGATTTAACCTTGCGAGTTTCTGTTACGGGCACATCCCCCATTCAATACGACACAGCACAGGTTCCATTGTCACTTCATGAGAAACAATCAGCGAGCAGAGGACAGGGTCTGAATGAATTGTTCTGTTCACTCCTGAGGACACTGACTCTCACTGGGCGTCACTCAATGTCCCACCAAATGAGACTGTCTTCATATCTGAGCCCAGGCTGTACACTCAATATCCATCCATGTGTACACAGCACACGCACACAGCACAAGCACACACAGCACACACACACTGCACACGCACAGCACACACACATGCAGCACACACGCCCACAGCACACACACACAGCACATGCAGCACCTGCACAGGCGCACACAACACATGCACACCCAGAACACGCACACGCAGCACACACACGCGCACACACACACACGCGCACACACACACACACGCGCACACACACACACGCGCACACACACACACACACACACACACACACACACACAGTATTCCAACAGCACACAATGTTCCAACTGTACACAAAATTCCTACAGATCACCAAATAATGGGAAGCAGATGGAGGAGCACATCTGCAGGCAAATTTCAGAAAGATGTAAAACGTCAACTATCCTAATATAGAGTGGGGAAAATAACAGTGTAAAGGGCAAAGAGGAGGAGGATTTCCTGAGATGTGTTCAAGGGAACTTTCTTGATCCAGCCCAACGAGGAAGGAAGCAGAGCTGGATCTAGTTCTGGGGAATGAAGTGGGGCAAGTGGAACATGTTTGAGTGGGGGAGCATTTGGGAAACAGTGATCACAATATCATTAGGTTTAGAGTAGTTATGGAAAAGGACAAGGAACAATCAAAGGTGAAGATATTCAGCTAGAGGAGGGCTAATTTCAGTGAGTTGAAAAGGGATCTGGCCCGGGTGGATTGGAAACAAAGGTTGGCAGGAAAATGAGCAATGGGAGGCCTTCAAGGAGGAGATAGTCCGGATACAGAGTAGACACATTCCTATGAGGGGGAAAGGGAGGGCATCCAAAGTCAGAGCTTTGGAGTAGGGAACCAGACTGAATGCAGAAAGTACAGAGGAGAACGGAAAAAGGAAATAAGAGGGGCAAAGAGAGTGTATGAGACGAGACTAGATTAGCGGATAACATAAGAGGGAACACTAAAGTATTTTATAAACATATAAAGAGTAAAAGGGTAGTCAAAGGAAGGGCGGGGCCAATTAGGGACCAAAATAGAGATCTTCTTGTGGAGGCACAGGGCCTGGCTGGAGTATTAAATGAATACTTCACACCAGTCTTCACTAGAGAACAGGGTGCTACCAATGTCACTACAGGAAGAGATATAGAAAATTGGATAGGATAAAAATAGACAAAGAGGAGGTACTTAAAAAGTTGGCAGCGCTCAAAGTAGAAAAGTCACCTGGTTTGGATGGGATGCACCCTAGGGTGCTGAGGGAAGTAAGGGTGGAGATAATGGAGGCTCTGGCCACAATCTTCCAATCCTCCTTAGATATGGGGACGGTGCCGGAGGACTGGAGGATTGCAAATGTTACACCCCTGTTCAAAAAAGGGGAGAGGGATAAACCCAGCAATTACAGGCCAGTCAGCCTAACGTCAGTAACAGTACTCAATACACGATACCCCAATACACGATACCCCAATACACGATACCCCAATACACGATACCCCAATACACGATACCCCAACACACGATACCCCAACACACGATACCCCAACACACGATACCCCAATACACGATACCCCAACACACGATACCCCAACACACGATACCCCAATACACGATACCCCAATACACGATACCCCAACACACGATACCCCAACACACGATACCCCAACACACGATACCCCAACACACGATACCCCAACACACGATACCCCAACACACGATACCCCAATACACGATACCCCAACACACGATACTCCAACACACGATACCCCAACACACGATACCCCAATACACGATACCCCAACACACGATACCCCAACACACGATACCCCAACACACGATACCCCAACACACGATACCCCAATACACGATACTCCAATACACGATACCCCAATACACGATACCCCAATACACGATACCCCAACACACGATACTCCAATACACGATACCCCAATACACGATACCCCAATACACGATACCCCAATACACGATACCCCAATACACGATACCCCAATACACGATACCCCAACACACGATACTCCAACAGGAGGAGGCCATTCAGTCCCTCGAGCCTTCAATTAGTTCATGACTGATCTGTGCCTCAGCTCCATTCACCTGCCTTTGCTTCTTATCCCTTGACATCCTGACCCAACAAAAATCTATCGATCTCAGTCTTGAAAGCTCCAATTGACCCCCAGCCATTTGGGGGAGAGAATTCCAAATGTCTTCTACCCTTTGTGTGAAAAATTGCTTCCTGATTTCCCTCCTAAATGGCCCGGCTCTAATTTTAAGATTGTGTTCCCCTGTTCTAGATTCCCCCACTCGAGGAAATAGTTTCTCTCTAACTACCCTATGGAATCCTTTTAATGTTTTAAACATCTTGATCTGATCACCCCTCAATCTTCTAAACTCGAGGGAATACAAGCCATGTTTATGCAACTTGGCCTCGGAATTTAACCCTCTAAGTCCCGGTATCATTCTGATGAATGGTCAAGATATCCTTCCTGGGGTGCGGGGCCAG
The DNA here is from genome assembly GCF_035084215.1 of Heptranchias perlo. Taxonomy (NCBI): domain Eukaryota; kingdom Metazoa; phylum Chordata; class Chondrichthyes; order Hexanchiformes; family Hexanchidae; genus Heptranchias; species Heptranchias perlo. The sequence goes on along the minus strand of NW_027139017.1, from coordinate 8,993 downwards.
TACTGAATGTGGTTCTTCTCCCTCTACAGTGAAAATGGATAGAAAATATTCATTTAATAAATCTACCATTACCTTGTTATCTGTTACAGTATCACCTGCGTCTGTCTCTAATTGGCTCACATCTCCCATAGCAGCTCTCTTACTCTTAATATATTTATAAAAACTTTTACCAATAGCCTTTATATTATTTCCCAGTTTTTTTTGTATTCCCTTTTAGCAGCTTTTAATATTTTCTGTGTCTCTTTGTTCCTTTCTATATTTCCTCCCGTCCGCTGGATTCCCACTTTTCTTGGTATTTGTGTAAATCGCTCCCTTTAGTTTTATACTGAGTCTTACCGTCTACGCTGACCATTGGTTGCTTGACTTTACAAGTGGAACTTTTGCTCTATAGAGGTATGAACTGGTCGTGTATTGTACTAAATACTTCCTGTGAATATCTCCCACTGTCTCTCTGCAGGTTTACCTGTTAACGGCTCAGCCCAGTTTAACTTGTTCAGTTTACACTCCATTCCTTCCAACTCTGCCTTAACTTTAAATCCCTGGTTTGTGTTTAATCTTTCTCCTTCTTGACCTTAATATCAGACTCTATCATGTGATGCTCACTGTTTGCAAACTGCTTCCTCACTGTCAGATTACAGGATGGAATCATACAGCACAGGAGGCCATTCGACCCATCGTGCCTGTGCCGGCTCTTTGAAAGAGCTATCCAATTAGTCCCACTCCCCTGCTCTCTCCCCACAGCCCTGTAAATTTTACCTTTTCAAGTATTTATCCAATTCCCTTTTGAAAGTTATTATTGAATCTGCTTCCACCGCCCTTTCAGGCAGCGCATTCCAGATAATAACAACTCACCACATAAAAAAAATTCTCCTCTTCTCCCCTCTGGCCTTTTTGCCAATTATCTTAAATCTGTGTCCTCTGGTCACCGACCCTCCTGCCACTGGAAACAGTTTCTCCTTATTTACTCTATCAAAACCTCAAAATTTTGAACACCTCTATTAAATCTCCCCTTAACCTTCTCTGTTCTAAGGAGAACAATCCCAGCTTCTCCAGTCTCTCCACATAACTGAGGTCCCTCATCCCTGGTACCATTCTGGTAAATCTCCTCTGCACCCTCTCCAAGGCCTTGACATCCTTCCTAAAGTGCGGTGCCCAGAATTAGTTTATTAATTCTGTCTCATTATTCTTTACTGAATCTAATTCGGCCGTTCCCTTGTCGGGCTGGACACTCACCCTCAGCCTCCTGCGATCACCACAATCTGCCGCGACATTCAAAACCTTCAAGAAGTTTAACTGAAAGCCATTCCACGCCTCCACTCAGCAGCAGCACTGATTGGCTGGTTCAGATTGTAAAGTGTGGTGACATCATAAATGGCCCAACTCACATGACATTGAGTGATGTCATAAATAATATTCCCTCAGTGATGTCAGAGGGGCAGTATTTGTGATGTCAGAGACAGTATTAGTGATGTCAGAGGGACAGTATTAGTGATGTCAGAGGGACAGTTTCAGTGATGTCAGAGGGACAGTATCAGTGATGACAGAAAGACAGTATTAGTGATGTCAGAGAGACCATATTAATGATGTCAGCGGGACAATATTAATGATGTCAGAAGGACAGTATTAGTGATGTCAGACAGTATTAGTGATGTCAGAGGGACAGTTTCAGTGATGTCAGAGAGGCAGTATTAGTGATGACAGAAAGACAGTATTAGTGATGTCAGAGACCGTATTAATGATGTTAGTGGGACAATATTAATGTCAGAAGGACAGTATTAGTGATGTCAGAGGGACAGTTTCAGTGATGTCAGAGAGACAGTATCAGTGATGTCAGAGAGACAGTATCAGTGATGTCGAAGGGACAGTATCAGTGAGGTCGAAGGGACAGTATCAGTGAGGTCGAAGGGACAGTATCAGTGAGGTCGAAGGGACAGTATCAGTGAGGTCGAAGGGACAGTATCAGTGAGGTCGAAGGGACAGTATCAGTGAGGTCGAAGGGACAGTATCAGTGAGGTCGAAGGGACAGTATCAGTGAGGTCGAAGGGACAGTATCAGTGAGGTCGAAGGGACCCTATTAGTGAGGTCGAAGGGAGAGTATTAGTGAGGTCGAAGGGAGAGTATTAGTGAGGTCGAAGGGAGAGTATTAGTGAGGTCGAAGGGAGAGTATTAGTGAGGTCGAAGGGAGAGTATTAGTGAGGTCGAAGGGAGAGTATTAGTGAGGTCGAAGGGAGAGTATTAGTGAGGTCGAAGGGAGAGTATTAGTGAGGTCGAAGGGAGAGTATTAGTGAGGTCGAAGGGAGAGTATTAGTGAGGTCGAAGGGAGAGTATTAGTGAGGTCGAAGGGAGAGTATTAGTGAGGTCGAAGGGAGAGTATTAGTGAGGTCGAAGGGAGAGTATTAGTGAGGTCGAAGGGAGAGTATTAGTGAGGTCGAAGGGAGAGTATTAGTGAGGTCGAAGGGAGAGTATTAGTGAGGTCGAAGGGAGAGTATTAGTGAGGTCAGAAAGACAGAACTAGTGATGTCAACATGCTCCTTGTAATATTTGATTTTCAGTCTGGATCTGTACCTTTTACTTCCCGCCATGTTCCCAATCGGACATTTATCCATCTCGGAGTGGAAGGGGTTAATAAACGCAGATTAAACAGAAGCTCCCGGGAGATGGGGGCAAATGTTCTTGGTGTGTTTAACGGGGAGGGGGTGAGACCAGACTAACTTTTTAGAATCAGAATGAACCGGTTACTGTTTGACTGCGTGCGCCTCTCCCGGTACAGAACAGCTGGATCAGGAGCTGATGCGACTGCGGCACACAAACCAGATGTTTCCTTCTCTAACTCAAAAAGAAAGAACTTGCATTTGTTCACCCTGTCATTGCAGAAAAGGTGCAAAGGTGAATTATTCCGATGGTAGAGTTGGAAAACTCCAGTTATTCCGATACAGGAATCAGCAACGCTAACAATCACCACCAGGTGGCAGCCTTAAGCCAGGAATAAATAACCACAACAATTTGCATTTAGACGGAACCTTTAACACAGAAAAAGGCTCTTCACAGAAATGTGAGGAAAAAAATTGATGCCAAGACAAAGATGATATTAGTACAGGTGACCCCTGTGAGAGTCAGTGTCCGTGGAACCCGTACCCCAGTGAGAGTCAGTGCCCGTGGAACCCGTACCCCAGTGAGAGTCAGTGCCCGTGGAACCCGTACCCCAGGGAGAGTCAGTGCCCGTGGAACCCGTACCCCAGTGAGAGTCAGTGTCTGTGGAACCCGTACCCCAGTGAGAGTCAGTGCCCGTGGAACCCGTACCCCAGTGAGAGTCAGTGCCCGTGGAACCCGTACCCCAGTGAGAGTCTGTGTCTGTGGAACCCGTACCCCAGTGAGAGTCAGTGTCTGTGGAACCCGTACCCCAGTGAGAGTCCGTGTGTGTGGGACCCGTACCCCAGTGAGAGTCAGTGTCTGTGGGACCCGTACCTCAGTGAGAGTCAGTGCCCGTGGAACCCGTACCCCAGCGAGAGTCGGTGCCCGTGGAACCCGTACCCCAGTGAGAGTCAGTGCCCGTGGAACCCGTACCCCAGTGAGAGTCAGTGCCCGTGGAACCCGTACCCCAGTGAGAGTCGGTGCCCATGGAACCCGTACCCCAGTGAGAGTCAGTGCCCGTGGAACCCGTACCCCAGCGAGAGTCCGTGTGTGTGGAACCCGTACCCCAGTGAGAGTCAGTGCCCGTGGAACCCGTACCCCAGTGAGAGTCGGTGCCCGTGGAACCCGTACCCCAGTGAGAGTCAGTGCCCGTGGAACCCGTACCCCAGTGAGAGTCAGTGCCCGTGGAACCCGTACCCCAGTGAGAGTCAGTGCCCGTGGAACCCGTACCCCAGTGAGAGTCAGTGCCCGTGGAACCCATACCCCAGCTCCTGTACCCACATGCTACTGTTCCTAATTTTGTTCCTTTCTCCCTTTCTGCACTGAAGCCTCACTCGGGTTGTGGCCCCAGCCTCTCTCTGTTACCTTGTCCAAGTGGCCCTTCTCCCCGCCAATCTGAGAGTGGCAGGACAATTGAGGGTTACTGAGGACAGCCCTGCCCGGTCCAGCCCGGTCCAGTCCTCTCCCACTGACCACACAGAAGAGCTTCAGTGACAGCTCTGCTGCTGCCGTGCGGGAGTTCACTAACTTGGCACAGAACGGGGATGAAATGTGAGGGTCTCTGTCATAAGATGGTGTTGAAGGAGAGTCCGCAAATTGTTTTAAAAGGGAATTAGTCGCTTAAAAAGAATATTAAAGGGTATGATGAGCAAGCAGGAGTGTGGGAATAGACTCCATTGCATGGAGAAAATCAGCAGCAGGGACTTGATGGGCCGAATGGCCTGTTTGGTGCTGCTGAAATCTTCATCCGTGCCTTTGTTACCTCCAGACTCGACTATTCCAATGCTCTCCTGGCCGGCCTCCCATCTTCCACCATCTGTAAACTTCAGCTCATCCAAAACTCTGCTGCCCGTATCCTAACTCGCACCAAGTCCCGTTCACCCATCACCCCCTCGTGCTCGCTGACCTACACTGGCTCCCGCCGGTCTGGCAACGCCTCGATTTAAAAATTCTCATCCTTGTTTTCAAATCCCTCCATGGCCCTCGCCCCTCCCTATCTCTGTAACCTCCTCCAGCCCTACAACCCTCCGAGATCTCTGCGTTCCTCCAATTCTGGCCTCTTGCGCATCCCTGATTTTAATCGTTCCACCATTGGCAGCCGTGCCTTCAGCTGCCTCGGCCCTAAGCTCTGGAATTCCCTCCCTAAACCTCTCCGCCTCTCTCTCCTCCTTTAAGATGCTCCTTAAAACCTACCTCTTTGACCAAGCTTTTGGTCACCTGTCCTAATATCTCCTTATGTGGCTCGGTGTCAAATTTAGTTTGATAATCGCTCCTGTGAAGCGCCTCGGGACATTTCACTACGTTAAAGGCGCTGTATAAATGCAAGTTGTTGTAAAATTCTATGATTCTGGTTCTCTTTCACTCAGCTACTTATTGAGTTTATCATCAGGAAGCTTGAAAGGAGTTTCTGAAACACTCGGAAGACAAGATTCCAGGGAAAGGAAAGGGCTGTTTTTTGACAATAGTCCAGAGGAGCTCAGCCACTGAACCCCACAAATTGCACGGCCCTGCCATAAATACATCGTCAGAGCCGGAGAGAGCCTTTGGTTCAGTGGCAGCCTTCCCCGCCTCTGAGACAGAAGGTGCAGAATTCAAACCCCACTCTAGACAGTCCCAGCAAGTGGAGACATGGGAGCGCGTTGGCATCCAGTGAGAGAGAGACTCGGGAGGTGTAGGCGGTCCCCAACTCACTGTACGGGTTGTGGGAACCCAGAAACCCTGCGGCCGTGTAGATTAACCCCCTACAGGCTGGTATAGATTAACCCCCTACAGGCTGGTATAGATTAAGCCCCTACAGACTGGGATAGATTAACCCCCTACAGGCTGGTATAGATTAAGCCCCTACAGGCTGGTATAGAGATAGTTACAGCCATGTCAGACTGTTAATCAGCCTGAGAATCTCAACCTAGACACTGCTCGAAACCCAACATCAGAAGCTACAGCCCACAATCTGACAGCTTCACATATAAACTTATTTACAGGGTTGCAGTTTCAAACATGATGCCGCTCAGCCTTCAGAGTCACTCCATCCCCAGCACCCAATACCCCACCCAACAGACACGTCCCCCTCCCTGTAGGAATCTCCTTGCACATTCGCCAAATCTAATTCATTCTCTCCCATGCCCATTATGCACTATAACCGGCTGGGAGACCCCCACATCCATCCTCACTCTCTAGCCCACCCCCTCTTCACTCTCGAGCTGGGCTGAGCGACAGCAATCTCCAGGGTTACCATAAATATCCAGTGAGATGTTTCTATTTGGTGCAACTCATCCAGTCACTCATTTCTCCCCAATTGGAGGGGCAATGACTGCCCCATACAGTGGACCAGAGTCTCGCCGAGACCGCAGACCAGAGTCTGCCCCATACAGTGGACCAGAGACTCCCCCATGCAGTGGACCAGAGACTCCCCCATGCAGTGGACCAGAGACTCCCCCATGCAGTGGACCAGAGACTCCCCCATGCAGTGGACCAGAGACTCCCCCATGCAGTGGACCAGAGACTCCCCCATGCAGTGGACCAGAGACTCCCCCATGCAGTGGACCAGAGACTCCCCCATGCAGTGGACCAGAGACTCCCCCATGCAGTGGACCAGAGTCTGCCCCATACAGCGGACCAGAGACTCGCCCAGACCGCACACCAGAGTCTCCCCCGTACAGTGGACCAGAGACTCTCCCACCAGCCCAGGCCGGGTGAAACTAGCCAGCTGTGACAGGCTGGTTGGAATCCTGCCAATTCCTGAGCCTGTTTGTGGTAAGCCCCATTTTTCGCCGTCTGTTTATTGAGTTCCAAGGAGCAGCTCGATGTTTCTGTGTAGACTGACTGATGACAGGGTAACTGGAGGAACAGTTTACACAGTGTGGCGTCACACCCTGGAGTTACCGGTAAGGCTGAGTCAGCCCGTGGGTGGTTACTGTTGGCAAACTTTCACCGTCCTTTCGCAGAATGAGGAATGCAGCAGGGTTAACTGGTGCATGGAGAACAGTGGCTATCACAGTGACCAGGCACCATTCAGACCCATTACCACAAACAGTGGATGGGCAGAATTCAACCAGCACTACAAACCACTCTAATCCTTCGACATAGATCTCCACTCCATCGACCAACTCCCCCTTACGGGTACAAAGGCGATTTATCATAGAATCATTACAGCACGAGAGAAGCCATTTGGCCCATCGAGCCCCTGCCGGCTCTTTGCAAGAGCAATCCAGTTAGACCCATTCCCCCGCTCCCTCCCCGTAGCCCTGCACATTTTTTCCCTTCAAGTATTTATCCAATTCCTTTTTGAAGGCCATGATTGAATCTGCCTCCACCACCCCCTCGGGCAGTGCATTCCAGATCCTAACCACTCGCTGTGTAAAAAAGTTTTTCCTCATGTCACCTTTGGTTCTTTTGCCAATCACCTTAAATCTGTGTCCTCTGGTTCTCGACCCTTCCGCCAATGGGAACAGTTTCTCTTTATTTATTTTATCTAAGCCCTTAATGATTTTGAATACCTCGATCAAATCTCCTCTTAACCTTCTCTGCTCTAAGGAGAACAATCCCAACTTCTCCAGTCTCTCCACGTAACTAAAGTCCCTCATCCCTGAAATCATTCTAGTAAATCTTTTCTGCACCCTCTCTAAGGCCTTCACATCTTTCCTAAAGTGCGGTGCCCAGAACTGGACACAATACTCCCGTTGTGGCCGAGCCAGTGTTTTATAAAGGTTCAACATAACTTCCTTGCTTTTGTACTCTATGCCTCTATTTATAAAGCCCAGGATCCCGTATGCTTTTTTAACCGCTTTCTCAACCTGCCCTGCCACCTTCAAAGATTTGTGCACATATACCCCCAGATCTCTCTGTTCCTGTACCCCTTTTAGAATTGTGCCCTCTAGTTAATATTGCCTCTCCTCGTTCTTCACACTTCTCTGCGTTAAATTTCATCTGCCACGTGTCCGCCCATTCCACCAGCCTGTCTATATCCTCTTGAAGCCTATCACTATCCTCCTCACTGTTTACAACACTTCCAAGTTTTGTGATATCTGCAAATTTTGAAATTGTGCCCTGTACACCCAAGTCCAAGTTGTTAATATATATCAAGAAAAGCAGTGGTCCCAGCACGGACCCATGGGGACCACTGTACACCTCCCTCCAGTCCGAAAAACAACCGTTCACCACTAATGTCCTGGGGCAACAAGGGGGCAAGCCATACTAGATTTAGTTAACAGCTAAACTGTGCGTGAACATCTATCCAAGAGCAATCATAACATGATCGAGTTCAATGTAGTGTTTGAAAGGGAAAAAAGTGAGTCAGCTGCTAAGATTCTAGACTTGGGCAAGGCCGACTTCAATGGGATGAGACAGAGACTGTCCACAGTAAACTGGGCAAATCTGTTTATGGGTAAAACGACTGATGATCAGTGGGAAATGTTTAAAGAAACATTTAATGTGATACAGAATCGGTTTATACCCAAGGGGCAAGAACTCTACTTGCCAAAAAAAACAGCCATGGACAACGAAAGAGGTAAGGGACAGTACAAGACATAAGGAAAGGGCATACAAAAAGGCAAAAAATGGCACAGATCCTGGCGAATGGGAAAGATACAAAGATCAACAAAGGGTCACAAAACAGATAGTAAGAGCTACAAAAAGAGAGTATGAAAAGAAACTTGCAAGGGATATCAAAACCAATACGAAGAACTTTTATGGTTATATTAGGAAAAAGAGGGTGGTCAGGAGCAGTGTTGGCCCCTTAAAAACTGAAAGTGGGAATATTGTCATTGACAATGGGGAAATGGCGGACATGTTGAATAATTACTTTGCGTCAGTATTTACAGTAGGAAAAGAGGATAGCATGCCGGAAATCCCAAGAAAACTAATATTGAATCGGGGACAGGGACTCAATAAAATTAATATAAGTAAAGCAACAGTAATGAAGAAAATAATAGCACTAAAGAGTGACATATCCCCAGGACCAGATGGCTTCCATCCCAGGGTTTTAAAGGAAGTAGGTGAGCACATTGCAAATGCCCTATAATCTTTCAAAGTTCTCTAGATTCAGGAACTGTCCCTCTAGATTGGAAAATTGCACATGTCACTCTGCTTTTTAAGAAAGGAGAGAGAGAGGGAAACCAGGGAATTATAGACCAGTTAGCCTAACATCTGTTGTGGGGAAAATGCTGGAGTCTATAATTAAGGATAGGGTGACTGAACACCTCGAGAATTTTCAGTTAATCAGAGAGAGCCAGCATGGATTTGTGAAAGGTAGGTCGTGATATTAAGGGGAACAGATAGGGTGGATAGAAACTATTTCCGCTGGTTGGGAATTCTAGGAGTAGGGGGCACAGTCTAAAAATTAGAGCCAGACCTTTCAGAAGTGA
>NW_027139016.1:0-26659 GCF_035084215.1 Heptranchias perlo | reverse complement strand
CTATCCCTAATTTCTTTTGTAAGCCATGGTTGAGCCACCTTTCCTGTTTTATTTTTGCGCCAGACGGGAATGAATAATTGTTGTAATTCCTGCACACGTTCTTTAAATATTAGCCATTGCCTATCCACCGTCATCCCTTTTAGTAAAGTTCCCCAATCTATCATAGCCAACTCGCACCTCATACTTTCGTAATTTCCTTTATTTAAATTCAGGACCCTAGTTTCGTATTCAGCTACTTCACTCTCCATCTTAATGAGGAATTCTATCATGTTATGGTCGCTTTTCCCTAAGGGACCCTGCACAACAAGATTATTAATTAATCCTTTCTTATTGCACAATACCCAGTCGAGGATCGCCTGTTCTTGAGTTGGTTCCTCAACGTATTGGTCTAGAAAACCATCACATACTCCAGGAATTCCTCCCCCACAGTATTATTGCTAATTTGGTTTGACCAATCTATATGTAGATTAAAGTCTCCCATGATTATACTTGTACCCTTCTTGCATGCGTCTCTAATTTCCTGTTTAATGCCCTCCCCTACATCTCCACTACTGTTTGGGGGCCTATAGACAACCCCCACCAACGTTTTCTGCCCCTTGGTGTTTCTTAGCTCTACCCATACAGATTCCACATCGTGATTTTCCGAGCCAATATCCTTCCTCACTATTGCATTGATTTCCTCCTTTACTAACAACGCTACCCCACCTCCTTTCCCTTTTTGCCTGTCCTTCCTAAATATTGAATACCCCTGGATGTTCAGTTCCCATCCTTGGTCACCGTGCAGCCATGTCTCCATAATCGCAACTATAGCATAATGGTTAATATCTATCTGCGCTGTTAATTCATCTACCTTATTGCGAATGCTCCGCGCATTAAGACACATTGCCTTTAGACTTATCTTTTTAAGATTGCTAGTCATCTTAGTTTTATTTTGCGCTATGGCCCTATTTGTTTTTCACCCTTGTTTTCTTTGCCTTCCACTATTGCTTCTTCCCTTTCTGTCTTTTGTTTCTATCCTTGTTTCCCCCTCCTCTGACTCCCTGCTCAGGTTCCCAACCCCCTGCCATTCTAGTTTAAACCTTCCCCAACAGCACTAGCAAACACCCCCGCGAGGACATCGGTCCCGGTCCTGCTCGGGTGTAACCCGTCCCGCTTGTACAGGTCCCACCTTCCCCAGAACCGATCCCAATGTCCCAGGAATCTAAATCCCTCCCTCCCACACCATCCCTGCAGCCACCATTCATCTGGTCTATTCTCCTGTTCCTATACTCACTAGCACATGGCACTGGTAGTAATCCTGAGATCACTACCTTTGAGGTCCTGCTTTTTAATTTATCTCCTGACTCCTTAAATTCACCTTGCAGGACCTCATCCCTTTTTCTACCTATGTTGTTGATACCGATATGGACCACGACTACTGGCTGTTCACCCTCCCCTTCCAGAATGCCCTGCAGCCGCACCGTGACATCCTTGACCCTAGCACCAGGGAGGCAACATACCATCCTTGAGTCACGTTTGCGGCCACAGAAATGCCTATCTGTTCCCCTTACAATTGAACCCCCTATCACTATAGCCCTGCTACTCTTATTCCTCCTCTCCTGTGCAGCAGAGCCACCCATGGTGCCCCGAACTTGGCTGTTGCTGCTTTCCCCTGATAAGCCATCTCCCCCAACAGTATCCAAAGCAGTATTATCTGTTTGAGAGGGAGATGGCCCCAGGGGACTAAAAAACGCTACTTGCTATAAGACCTGCAGACCTTCCCTTTCTTTTTACTTGCATTGTCGAACAGTAGAAATACTCTCCTGCACCTACTTACCAATCAGCTGCCTCCCCTGCGCCTGTCCCTAGCCAAGCTCCTGAATGATAGCCTCTGTGACATTGACCATAGTGCACTGTCCCTCCTTGGCCCCCTTGACCTTTCTGAGATGGTCACACGGTCAATCATGCTGTCCTCCTCTGTTGCCTCCTCCATTGTCCAGCCCCTGTGTGGTTCTGCTTTACCTATCTGAATGCAGCCAGTACATCTCCGCCAATGGCTTCTCTTCCCTTCCCTGCACCATCACCTCAGAGGTTCCCAACTCTCTATCCTTGGCCCCCACTTGTTCCTCATCTTTATACTGCCCCTCAGCGGCATCTTCTGTGAGCATGGGGTCAGTTTCCAGATGTCCACTGAAGATACCCAGTTCTACTTCTCCACCGCTTCTCTCGAAACCACCACTCCCTCTGAGCGGCCTTTCTCACTGAACGAGCCACAGTTTCTTCAACTAAACATCAGGAAGACTGAAGCCTTGTTCTTAGTGCAGACCATAAACTCTGCTCTCTCGACATTGACTCTATCTTCCTCCCTGACCTCTCATTCAGGATGACCCAAGAATGTGCAAAACTTCACTGTCCTGTTTGACCATGAGCTGGACTTCACCCCTGACATTCTCTCCTTCACCAAGATTCACTTATTTCCATCTTTGCACCATTACCTGCCTCAGCCCCTGAGACCCTAATCCAAGCTTTTGTCTCGTCCAGACTCAGTTACTCCATTGCTCTCTGACCTCCAGACTCGATTCCTCCATTGCTCTCTGACCTCCAATCCTCCATAAACTCCCATTTGTCCGAAATGCAGCTGCCCACATCCTGAGTCGCACTCATCAACCCACTGATAGCCCCCCACCCATCAACCCACTCATCCCCCCCCACTCATCACCCATCGCCCCCTGCCCATCAACCCCTGCCCATCATCCATGCTCACCACACCCACCCATCGCCCCCCTCCCATCAACCCACTCATCATCCCCACCCGTCACCCATCAACCCCTGCCCATCAGCCCACTTATCGCCCCCTCCCCCCCCCTCGCTGACCTACGCCGGCTCCCTGAAGTCCCTTCATGGTCGCTCTGGCCTACCTCTGCAACCTGTTCCAGATTTACTTTCCCTCTTTAGAGTCCAGTCTCCTGTTGATCCCACTCTCCCCCCAGCTTGATTCAAGGGAGCTGTTCTGCCTGGTGACTGATGCAGAGCAGAAGGTCCAGGGCTCAGTCCCTGGCCTGTGCTGCATTCACTGATCTCATTTGGCCTCAGCGTCTATGGACTATGGAGGGGGAAATCGGTCAGGAGTTCCCCTGCTGATCGCTGTCCAGTGACTTCTACAGGATTTTGTGTGTATGTGACAGTCAGGTTAGGACAGCAGACTATTTGACTGTGGAAGGGATCAGCATCGCCGGATCGGTCTTCACCCAAAAAACACTTACTTTGGCATTGGCTGGTGATTGGGAGCAGAGACCCTGGATGATTGGCCTGTCCTGTGAAGTCTGTTGAGACCCCCTCTACTGCACCTTGGCTGGAATCGCCAAACTCAGCACAGAGCTCGGACCATCCTGGTCTGTGTGGCCCTGGTCTACACTGAGCTGTGTGTTACACATTAGGTGTGTGTCTTTTGTACTAAATTCTGTTTGATTCATAAATTCATTTTTTCCCAGATTTTTAAAATTGCTGTCAACTTGAAATAATTTTGAAATTATATTTATGTACAGTCCAATTAAAATTCATTAAGTATCGCTGCAGAATATAAGTGAGGTAGAGTTCCTGACCAAACATTCATTTAAAGTGAAACTAAAATTCCTTTCATTGCTTCCTTTTGTTGTCTGCATAATTTTCTTTCTTTTTGGTTAGGTACTTTGTACATTATTTATCAGTTGGCTGTGCAGCGTTTGAGATCAGGGCAATAACTTCCACACAGTCTGGTCAAGGCTTGTGGTGGAACTAAGATGCAGTTGGGTGAAGTCAGGCAAACATTTTTTTAAATTCGTTCATGGGATGTGGGCGTCGCTAGCAAGGCCAGCATTTATTGCCCATCCCTAATTGCCCTTGAGAAGGTGGTGGTGAGCCGCTGCCTTGAACCGCTGCAGTCCGTGTGGTGAAGGTTCTCCCACAGTGCTGTTAACTAGGGAGTTCCAGGATTTTGACCCAGCGACGATGAAGGAACGGCGATATATTTTCAAGTCGGGATGGTGTGAGACTTGGAGGGGAACGTGCAGGTGGTGGTGTTCCCATGTGCCTGCTGCTCTTGTCCTTCTAGGTGGTAGAGGTCGCGGGTTTGTGAGGTGCTGTCAAAGAAGCCTTGGCGAGTTGCTGCAGTGCATCCTGTGGATGGTACACACTGCAGCCACAGTGCGCCAGTGGTGAAGGGAGTGAATGTTTAGGGTGGTGGATGGAGTACCAATCAAGTGGACTGCTTTGTCCTGGATGGTGTCGAGCTTCTTGAGTGTTGTTGGAGCTGCACTCATCTATTGCCCACAAATGTGGGACAGCAAACCCAGTAGCAGATTTACTGCCCAAGGGATCCGGAGTTGGGAAGTTGCTGTTGCTCTGCCCCACTCCCCCAAAATTGGGATGGGGCAATATTTGGAAGGAGTGTGTGGAATTGTAAATTTGCTGCAGTTAATCAGGAGTAAAACAAAAAGGAAAAACTGCAAACGTTAGAAATCTGAAATAAAAACAGATAATGCTGAAGAGTCGGCGTATTTCTGAGAACAGTGCACTCCATCTCTTCTCCAGGCCCACTGACTGGCGTGCTGAACTTTTCCAGCATTTTCTGATTCTCTTGCTGTGGATCATCCATTTATTCTTTTTTCCAGCTTTCCACTCCAGGCGTGTCTCTAGCTGTGTATAATCTAGAGAATCCCATATCAACACCTCTGCTAACTCATCAATAAAGCTACCTCTGGTGAAATGGGCAGACATGTGGCAGATGCAGTTTAAAGCAGAGAAGTGTGAAATGATGCATTTTGGTAGGAAGAATGAGGAGAGGCAATTTAAACTAAATAGTACAATTTTAAAGGGGATGCAGGAACAGAGAGACCTGGAGGTGAACATACACAAATCTTTGAAGGTTGCAGGACAAGTTGATATGGCTGTTAAAAAAGCACATGGGATCCTAGGCTTTATAAATAGAGACAGAGCACAAAAACAAGGAAGTTATGCTAAACCATTATAAAACACTAGTTAGACCTCAGCTGGAGTATTGTGCTCAATTCTGGACACCACACTTTAGGAACGATGTGAAGGCCTTGGAGAGGGTGCAGAGGAGATTTACTAGAATGGTATCAGGGATGAGGGACTTCAGTTATGTGATGAGACTGGAGAAGCTGGGGTTGTTCTCCTTAGAACAGAGAAGGTTAAGGGGAGATTTAATCGAGGTGTTCAAAATTATGAGTCGTTTTGAGTGAGTAGATAGGGAAAAACTAACTAATCACATAACTGAAGTCCCTCATCCCTGATACCATTCTAGTAAATCTCATCTGCACCCTCTCCAAGGCCTTCACATCCTTCCTAAAGTGTGGTGCCCAGAATTGAGCACAATACTCCAGCTGAGGTCTAACCAGTGTTTTATAAAGGTTTCCACTGGCAGGAGGGTCGATAACCAGAAGAAACAGATTTAAGATAATTGGCAAAAGAACCAGGGAGGAGATGAGATTTTTTTTATACAGTGAGTTGTAATGTCCCGGAATGTACTGCCTGAAAGGGAATTGGATATTTATTTGAAAAGACAAATTTTGTCATGTTTACCTGTAACCGGCCATGTTTACCTGTGACCTGCCACGTTTACCTGTCACCTGTCATGTTTACCTGTAGCCTGCCATGTTTACCTGTACCCGGCCATGTTTACCTGTCATGTTTACCTGTAGCCTGCCATGTTTACCTGTACCCGGCCATGTTTACCTGTAGCGTGCCATGTTTACCTGTACCCGGCCATGTTTACCTGTCACCTGTCATGTTTACCTGTCACCTGTCATGTTTACCTGTAACCGGCCATGTTTACCTGTCACCTGTCATGTTTACCTGTAGCCTTCCATATTTACCTGTAGCCTGCCATGTTTACCTGTAACCGGCCATGTTTACCTGTCACCTGTCATGTTTACCTGTAGCCTGCCATGTTTACCTGTAGCCTGTCATGTTTACCTGTAACTTGCCATGTTTACCTGTGACTTGCCACGTTTACCTGTAACTGGCCACGTTTACCTGTGACTTGCCACGTTTACCTGTGACTTGCCACGTTTACCTGTAACTGGCCACGTTTACCTGTAAACTATCATGTTTACCTGTAGCCTTTTAGAAGCTCTCTTCCAGATGATTTGTGCCAGTGTATCTTCCTGCAGTTCCCAGGTCACTTCTGAGTATCAGTGGGTCCACCAGCTGCAACGGGACTTGGAAATGGGTTTAAAACACAGACTTGTCCCAAGACTCGTGGGACAGGTACAACTCCTGCAGGTATCAGCTGACAATCTCAAACCCAAGTGAGAAAGGAAGCGGGAGGGAGAGAGAGACAGTCAGAGAGGAAAAGGGAGAGCGAGAGACACAGTCAGATTGAACAACATGGAATTACTTACATAAAACAAACTACAAACACTCCAAAATTATTACTATCTTTAGAGGTTGAAAGAAACAAAAGCACCAAATCAGGCTTGAAGAGCCACATTCCGGGGCAAACAGCAGGGAGTGTCCCTTTAATGAAAGAGAGGAGAGGGCTGTTAAGATAAGGGCAGGAAGTGAAAGCTGGGTTTTTCATCGGTTCCAGAGTTTCAACATTTTTTTTGTTTTGGGAAAGCTGCTCGGGATTGTATGCCAACACGTGATGTCACTCAGACAGAAATCATCAGTGATTTAAAACACTGAGAGTAAGTAGCAGCAAACACTTGGAGCAAAGGCTGAGAGAGAGAGAGCTGGAGACCAGGCAGAACCAGGCTTAGAGAGGGAGCTGGACACCAGCCTGGAGCTCCTTTCTTGATTTAGAACCAGTTACCTGAGAACTAAGGCACACTGTAAGCAATCTCATTCCAACCTGAACCCTCAGAGACAAAATGATTCAGAACATAGTTTTACTGATTTCGATTTTTCACCTTTTGTGTCAGTTCAGCTCCTGTCAGGAATTGGTTACTGGAGGTAAGAATCCTGTTCTGTTTTTACTTGTTTTCTTCATATTTGTGTAAAGTTTCCCTGAGTTTAGTGACTGACCCCATGGTCTGTGGCAGTGAGCTGTTATAATAGCAGACTGTCCTGAGCTCAGTCATTTAAAGGGGAATTGTCGGATTGTAACAGGTCCCTTCAGGTACTTTGTGTTCTCAGCATTACACAGACTGCCTCGAATAGCTGCCTTCTTGTTTAAACCTTTCTCTGCAACATAAAGCAAACAAAATCGTGCATCACAAAGTATTCACGGTGTGTTTCAGTGCGACGGTGACGCAGCCTCCGATGTAACGTTCCTTAAGTTGTGTTTTTGTATCTCCCAATATGAAGAATCCAGTCCCTGAACCCTGTCCCATTGAGGGACTCCAGCCCTTGAATCACTCTCATAATACAAAGACCTCATCCAATCACTCCGTCACTCCTGGGTCTATCTCTTCCTTACTCCCGGCTCTGTCGCTCCTGGATCCATCGCTCCCTTACTCCTGGCTCTGTCACTCCTGGATCCATCGCTCCCTTACTCCTGGCTCTGTCACTTCTGGATCCATCGCTCCATTACTCCCGGCTCTGTCACTCCTGGATCCATCGCTCCATTACTCCCAGCTCTGTCACTCCTGGATCCATCGCTCCCTTACTCCTGGCTCTGTCACTCCTGGATCCATCGCTTCATTGTTCCTGTTTCTCATTCTTGTGCAAAATGCGTGACTCATTGTCTTGTTTCAATCAAACATTTAGGAATTAAGGTTAAATGTAGTTGCAGTGATGTTTTACGTTTGTTGAAGATACTTTAAAAAATATTTTTGTGTGAACAGTGAATGCTGATGCGGTACTGAACCTGACTGGATTAACATCAGTAGAGATACAGTCAGTAACACAGGGTGCTGGGGGAGAGGGGTTACTGAGTGCCAGTGTGAGGGAGAGGGATTAATATCAGTAGAGATACAGTCAGTAACACAGGGTGCTGGGGGAGAGGGGTTACTGAGTGCCAGTGTGAGGGAGAGGGATTAATATCAGTAGAGATACAGTCAGTAACACAGGGCGCTGGGGGAGAGGGGTTAGTGAGTGACAGTGTGAGGGAGAGTGATTAACATCAGTAGAGATACAGTCAGTAACACAGGGTGCTGGGGGAGAGGGGTTAGTGAGTGACAGTGTGAGGGAGAGTGATTAACATCAGTAGAGATACAGTCAGTAACACAGGGTGCTGGGGGAGAGGGGTTACTGAGTGACAGTGTGAGGGAGAGGGATTAACATCAGTAGAGATACAGTCAGTAACACTACTGTATTAGCAGTACTGTTCTGGTCACCAGAACATTACTGACAGAATCAGTACTCACTTGGACGAGTGTGGATTGATTCGGGAAAGCCAGCACGGATTTGTTAAAGGCAAATCATGTTTAACTAACTTGATTGAGTTTTTTGATGAGGTAACAGAGAGGGTTGATGAGGGCAATGCTGTTGATATGGTGTATATGGTCTTTCAAAAGGCGTTTGATAAAGTGCCGCATAATAGGCTTGTAATCAAGATTGAAGCCCATGGAATAAAAGGGGCAGTGGCAGCATGGATACAGAATTAGCTAAGTAACAGGAAACAGAGAGTAATGGTGAACGGTTATTTTTCGGACTGGAGGGAGGTGTACAGTGGTGTTCCCCAGGGGTCAGTACTAGGACCACTGCTTTTCTTGATATACATTAATGACTGGGATTTGGGTGTACAGGGCACAATTTCAAAATTTGCAGATGACACAAAACTTGGAAGCGTAGTGAACAGTGAGGAGGATAGTGATAGACTTCAGGAGGATATAGACAGGCTGGTGGCATGGGCGGACACGTGGCAGATGAAATTTAACGCAGAAAAATGCAAGTTGATACATTTCCATAGGAAGAATGAGGAGGGGCAATATAAACTAGAGGGCACAATTCTAAAAGGGGTACAGGAACAGAGAGATCTGGGGGTATGTGTATACAAATGGTTGAAAGTGGCAGGTCAGGTTGAGAAAGCAGTTAAAAAAGCATACAGGATCCTGGGCTTTATAAATAGAGGCATAGAGTACAAAAGCAAGGAAGTAATGATGAACCTTTATAAAACACTGGTTCGGCCATAAGTGTAGTATTGTGTCCAGTTCTGGGCACCGCACTTTAGGAAAGATATGAAGGCCATAGAGAGGGATTTCAGAAGAGATTTACTTGAATGATTCCAGGGATGAGGTGCTTCAGTTACATGGATAGACTGGAGAAGCTGGGGTTGTTCTCCTTGGAACAAAGAAGGTTGAGAGAAG
Organism: Heptranchias perlo; assembly: GCF_035084215.1. Taxonomy (NCBI): domain Eukaryota; kingdom Metazoa; phylum Chordata; class Chondrichthyes; order Hexanchiformes; family Hexanchidae; genus Heptranchias; species Heptranchias perlo. Next base: position 17,429 of record NW_027139016.1, on the reverse strand, counting down.
ATTTGATAGAGGTATTTAAAATCATGAAGGGTCTAGACAGAGTAGATAGAGAGAAACTGTTCCCATTGGCAGAAAGGTCAAGAACCAGACGACATAGATTTACGGTAATTGGCAAAAAACCAAATATGACATGAGGAAAAGCTTTTTTACACGGCAAGTGGTTAGGATCTGGAATGCACTGCCCGAGGGAGTGGTGGAGGCAGATTCAATCATGGCCTTCAAAAGGGAACTGGGCAATTACTTGAAAGGAAAAAATTTGTAGGGCTACAGGGATAGGGCGGCGGAGTGGGACTAGCCAGATTGCTCTTGCATAGAGCCGGCACGGACTCGATGGGCCGAATGGCATCCTTCTGTGCTGTAATCTTTCTATGATTCTATGAATACAGGGCTTACTGAGTGACAGTGTAAGGGAGCTGAATTAACATCAGTAGAGACACAGTCATTAACACAGGGCGCTGGGATGGGAGGGGTTACTGAGCGAGTATGAGGGAGCTGGATTAACATCAGTAGAGAGCCTGGCATCTGCCATTTGTCTGTCATTGTGGGTGTGAGTCTGAATGCCGCTGTTTTTATTCCCTGTTTTTATAAGGAGATGTTGGCCGTCAGATGCTTTCTCAGATGATGGAAACGAACCAGGAACTGGCAGAGATCAAAGAGCTCCTGAAACAGCAGGTAAATGAGCCACATAACTGCTCACTTACATGCCTTCCAATCTCCATCTCCTTCTGCCCTCCTCACCCAGGCTGCTCCCGACCCCACCGAGGCCGCACCTGCCCCCGGACCTGACCCCACCCAGGCCGCTCCTGATTCCAGTCCTGATCCCGGTCCTGACCCCACCCAGGCTGCTCCTGACCCCAGTCCTGACACCACCCTGGCCAATCCTGACCCTGCCCAGACTGATCTTGACCCCGGTTCTGACCCCACCCAGGACGATCCTGCCCCAATCTTGACCCCAGACCTGACCCAGGTCCTGACCCCACCCAGCCTGCTTCTGACCCTGGACCTGACCCTGCCGACCCCAGTCCTGACCCCGCCCAGCCTGATCCTGATCCTGGTCCTGACCCCGTTCCTGACCCCATCCTGACCCAGGTCCTGACCCAGTCCAGCCCGATCCTGACCCCGGAATTGACCCCGATCCTGATCCTGGTTCTGATCCTGCCCACCCCAGTCCTGACCCCGAGCCTGACCCTGTCCACCATCCACCCATTATGTAGCCAGGGTCCCTAGAAGCCTTTTTATTACTTGTTGTCCGTGGGTTTCTATGTTTGAATTGTGGAGTCTGAGTTCATCAGTTTTTTGGACAAGGTCATGATTCTGAGCACATTCTCATGATGCCATGTGACAGGAAGGGAGTGGTTAAAATTTTCCTTCACTGAATTTTATGCCTCATCTTTTGTGTATGAAAGAAAGAATGCAGCAAATTAGACAAACTCTACAGTTTTTGTGTCAGCATCAAACACTCCAGGACAGTATGGGTTAGACACACAGTAAAGCTCCCTCTAAACTGTCCCATCAAACACTCCCAGGGCAGGTACAACACGGGTTAGACACAGAGTAAAGCTCCCTCTACACTGTGTTAAAATATGTATCCCCCCCTATCACTCCACTCTGACATGTTTTCATTTCCTCCATGTGGCTTCTGAGTGAGTTTGCTCATTAGTGCTGTTCATATCTGTCTCATGCAGTCACCAGAGAAAGGAGACTTTCATTCCTACTAACCTGGCTGGATTCATCGCCAGATCTAGCTGGATCACATAGACCACTATTGGGTCCTGCTCTCCTCTGCCAAAACTGGAATGCAAAGATAATCCCCGGCTTCTCTTCACTACAAACCGTCTTCTTTAACCCCTCTCCCCTGCCCCCTCCACCCTCACTTTTAATTGTATCCATATGATTTATATCAATTAGTGCTAATTGTATGGAGGTGGTGGGTATCAATTGGGGACTCTCGTATCCATTTATATGAGAGCTTATCGAGGGTGTTGAATGGTTAGGAGCAGGAGTAGGAGTAGGCATAGGCCATACGGCCCCTCGAGCCTGCTCCGCCATTCAGTAAGATCATGGCTGATCTTCAATCTCAACTCCACTTTCCCGCTCGACCCCCATATCCCTTGATTCCCCTAGAGTCTAAAAATCTATCAATCTCAGCCTTGAATATACTCAATGACTCAGCATCCACAGCCCTCTGGGGTAGAGAATTCCAAAGATTCACAACCCTCTGAGTGAAGAAATTCCTCCTCAGCTCAGTCTTAAATGGCCGACCCCTTATCCTGAGACTATGCCCCAGGGGAAACAACCTCTCAGCATCTACCCTGTCAAGCCCCCTCTGTAATGTGGATCTCCGTGAATAAAGGCTTGGAAGCAAGTAAAGATCAAGCTCTAGTATTCTATCCTTCAATAATGGTCATCCAACCTGGTCATCCAATTTATTACACTCACCTCCAACAACACGTGTCACTAAGATTGAGACCATCCATTCAGCTGCCTCTGCCACTTCCCCTACAATTCCCCCCTGCCCTAACCCTGAACTCACATCTTTCTCTAGTTTCTCTCCTATCTCCCCTCATGCCCGCTCCGAGTTCATCTTGACCATGAGACCCACTTCCTGCTCCCTTGACTCTATTCCCACTGAACTGCTGACCACCCAACTTCCCTTCCTGGCCCCCATGTTAGCTGATATTGTTAATGGTTCCCTCTCCTCGGGTACTGTCCCCTCCACTTCGAATCTGCCGTCACCGCCCCCCTCCTCAAAAAACCCACCCTTGACCCCTCTGTTCTTGCAAACTACTGCCCCATCTCCAACCTCCCTTACCTCTCCAAAGTCCATGAACGTTTTGTCGCCTCCCAAATCTATGCCCATCTTTCCCGCAACTCAATGTTTGAATCCCGCCACTCAGGTTTCCGTCCCTGCCACAGTACTGAAATGGCCCTTATCAAAGTCACAAATGCCGTCTTATGTGACTGTGACCGTGGTAAACTATCCCTCCTCGTCCTTCTCTACCTGTCCGCAGCCTTTGACACGGTTGACCTCACCATCCTCTTCCAACGCCTCTCCTCCGTTGTCTAGTTGGGTGGGACTGCCCTCGCCTGGTTCCATTCTTATCTATCCAGTCATAGCCGGAGAGTCTCCTGCAATGGCTTCTCTTCCCGCTCCTGGGCCGTTGCCTCTGGAGTTCCCCAAGGATCTATCCTGGACCCCCTCCTATTCTTCATCTACATGCTACCCCTCGGCAACATCACCCGAAAACACAACGTCAGATTCCACATAAACGCTGATGACACCCAGCTCCACCTCAGCACCACCTCCCTCGATCCCTCCACTGTCTCTCATTTGTCACACTGCTTGTCTGACGTCCAATATTGGGTGAGCAGAAATTTCCTCCAACTAAATATGTGGAAGACTGAAGCCATTGTCTTCAGTCTCCGCCACAAACTCCGTTCCCTAGCCACCGACTCCATCCCTCTCCCTGGTCGCTGTCTGAGGCTGAACCAGACTGTTTGCAACCTTGCTGTCCTATTTGACCCTGAGCTGAGCTTCCGACCACACATTCGCCCTATCACCAAGACCGCCATTTCCATCTCCGTAACATCGCGTGTCTCTGCCCCCGACTTAGCTCATCTGCTGCTGAAACCCTCATCCATGCCTTTGTTACCTCCAGACTTGACTATTCCAATACTCTCTTGACCGGCCTCCCATTTTCCACCTCCATAAGCTTGAGCTCATCCAAAACTCTGCTGCCCGTACCCTAACTCACGCCAAGTCCTGTTCTCCCATCACCCCTGTGCTCCCTGACCTACACTGACTCCCGGTCCGGGAATGCCTTGACTTTAAAATTCTCATCCTTGTTTTTAAATACCTCCATGGCCTCACCCCTCCCTATCTCTGTAACCTCCTCCAGCCCTACAACCCTCCCCGATTTTAATCGCTCCACCATTGGCGGCCGTACCTTCAGCTGCGTAGACCCTAAGCTCTGGAATTCCCTCCCTAAACCTCTCTGCCTCTCCACCTCTCTCTCCTCCTTTAAGACGCTCCTTAAAACCTACCTCTTTAACCAAGCTTTTGGTCACCTGTCCTAATATCGCCTTATGTGGCTTGGTGTCAAATTTTGTTTGATAACCGCTCCTGTGAAGTGCCTTGGGAAGTTTAACGATGTTAAAGGCGCTATATAAATGCAAGTTGTTGTTATATTTAAAAAGAGAGATACAACAAATCCAGGGAACAATAGACCAGTTAGCTTAACGTCGGTGGTAGGAATGACAATGGAATCTTTACTCAAAGATATAGTAGAAAAACATCCAGAAACTGAATAAACGAACATACGAATTAAGAGCAGGAGTAGGCCATTCGGCCCCTCAAGCCCGCTCTGCCATTTGAAAAGATCATGGCTGATCTGATTGTGACCTCAACCCTACTTTCCTGTCTACCTACTATAACCTTTGACTCCCTTGTTAATCAGGAATCTTATCTAACTCAGCCTTAAAAATATTCAATGACCCTGCCTCCACCGCTCTCTGGGGAAGGGAGTTCCACAGACTCTCGACCCTCTGAGAGAAAAAAATTCTCCTCATCTCCATTTTCAGCCAACGTCCCAGACTCTTCCATCACCATCCCTGGGTATGTCCTGTCCCACCGGCAGGTCAGACCGACCAGAGGTGGTGGTACAGTGGCGGGAGTGGCCCTGGGAGTCCTCAACATTGACTCCGGACCCCATGAAATCTCATGGCATCAGGTCAAACATGGGCAAGGAAACCTCCTGCTGATTACCACCTACCGCCCTCCCTCAGTTGATGAATCAGTCCTCCTCCATGTTGAACACCACTTGGAGGAAGCACTGAGGGTAGCAAGGGCACAGAATGTACTCTGGGTGGGGGACTTCAATGTCCATCACCAAGAGTGGCTCGGTAGCACCACTACTGACCGAGCAGGCCGAGTCCTGAAGGATATAGCCAGACTGGGCCTGCGGCAGGTGGTGAGCGAACCAACACGAGGGAAAAACTTGACCTCGTCCTCACCAATCTACCTGTCGCAGATGCATCTGTCCATGACAGTATTGGTAGGAGTGACCACCGCACAGTCCTCGTGGAGACGAAGACCCGTCTTCGCACTGAGGACACCATCCAACGTGTTGTGTGGCACTACCACCGTACTAAATGGAATAGATTCAGAACAGATCGAGCAGCTCAAAACTGGGCATCCATGAGGCGCTGTGGGCCATCAGCAGCAGCAGAATTGTATTCCAGCACAATCTGTAACCTCATGGCCCGGCATATTCCTCACTCTACCATTACCAACAAGCCAGGGGATCAACCCTGGTTCAATGAGGAGTGTAGAAGAGCATGCCAGGAGCAGTATCAGGCGTACCTAAAAATGAGGTGCCAACCTGGTGAAGCTACAACACAGGATTACATGCATGCTAAACAGCGGAAGCAACATGCTATAGACAGAGCGGAGGAGGAGGCTTTGTAAACATCCCCATCCTCAAACATGAGTGCAAAAGACAAGGCTGAAGCGTTTGCAACCATCTTCAGCCAGAAGTGCCGAGTGGATGATCCATCTCAGCCTCCTCCCGATATCCCCACCATCACAGAAGCCAGTCTTCAGCCAATTCGATTCACTCCAAGTGATATCAAGAAACGGCTGAGTGCACTGGATACAGCAAAGGCTATGGGCCCCAACAACATCCCGGCTGTAGTGCTGAAGACTTGTGCTCCAGAACTAGCTGCGCCTCTAGCCAAACTGTTCCAGTACAGCTACAACACTGGCATCTACCCAACAATGTGAAAAATTGCCCAGGTATGTACTGTCCACAAAAAGCAGGACAAATCCAATCCGGCCATTACTGCCCCATCAGTCTACTCTCAATCATCAGCAAAGTGATGGAAGGTGTCGTCGACAGTGCTATCAAGCGGCACTTACTCACCAATAACCTGCTCACCGATGCTCAGTTTGGGTTCCGCCAGGACCACTCGGCTCCAGACCTCATTACAGCCTTGGTCCAAACATGGACAAAAGAGCTAAATTCCAGAGGTGAGGTGAGAGTGACTGCCCTTGACATCAAGGCAGCATTTGACTGAATGTGGCACCAAGGAGCCCGAGTAAAATTGAAGTCAATGGGAATCAGGGGGAAAACTCTCCAGTTGCTGGAGTCGTACCTAGCACAAAGGAAGATGGTAGTGGTTGTTGGAGGCCAATCATCTCAGCCCCAGGATATTGCTGCAGAAGTTCCTCAGGGCAGTGTCCTAGGCCCAACCATCTTCAGCTGCTTCATCAATGACCTTCCCTCCATCACAAGGTCAGAAATGGGGATGTTCGCTGACGATTGCACAGTGTTCAGTTCCATTCGCAACCCCTCAGATAATGAAGCAGTCCGAGCCCGCATGCAGCAGGACCTGGACAACATCCAGGCTTGGGCTGATAAGTGGCAAGTAACATTTACGCCAGACAAGTGCCAGGCAATGACCATCTCCAACAAGAGAGAGTCTAACCACCTCCCCTTGACATTCAACGGCATTACCATCGCCGAATCCCCCACCATCAACATCCTGGGGTCACCATTGACCAGAAACTTAACTGGACCAGCCACATAAATACTGTGGCTACAAGAGTAGATCAGAGGCTGGGTATTCTGCGGCGAGTGACTCACCTCCTGACTCCCCAAAGCCTTTCCACCATCTACAAGGCACAAGTCAGGAGTGTGATGGAATACTCTCCACTTGCTTGGATGAGTGCAGCTCCAACAACACTCAAGAAGCTCGACACCATCCAGGAAAAAGCAGCCCGCTTGATTGGCACCCCATCCACCACCCTAAACATTCACTCCCTTCATCACTGGCACACTGTGGCTGCAGTGTGTACCATCCACAGGATGCACTGCAGCAACTCGCCAAGGCTTCTTCAACAGCACCTCCCAAACCCGTGACCTCTACCACCTGGAAGGACAAGAGCAGCAGGCACATGGGAACAACACCACCTGCATGTTCCCCTCCAAGTCACACACCATCCTACCTTGGAAACATATTGCCAGTCCTTCATCGCACTGGGTCAAAATCCTGGAACTCTCTTCCTAACAGCACTGTGGGAGAACCTTCACCACACGGACTGCAGCGGTTCAAGAAGGCGGCTCACCACCACCTTCTCAAGGGCAATTAGGGATGGGCAATAAATGCTGGCCTCGCCAGCGACGCCCACATCCCATGAACAAAAAAAAAGGGAGACTCCTTATTTTTAAACTGTGGCTCCTAGTTCTAGTCTCTCCCACAAGGGGAAACATCCCCTCAGCATCCACCCCTTCTAGTCCCCTCAGGATCTTGTATGTTTCAATAAGATCACCTCTCATTCCTCTAAACTCCAGTGTATACAGGCCCAACTTGTCCAACCTTTCCTCATAAGATAACCCCCTCATCCCAGGAATCAGTTAAGTGAACCTTCTCTGAACCGCCTCTAAAGCAGTTATGTCCTTTCTTAAATAAGGAGACCAAAACTGCACACAGTATTCTAGATGTGGTCTCACCAATGCCCTGTACAACTGTAGCAAAACATCTCTACTTTTATATTCCATTCCCCTCGCAATAAATGGCAACATTCCATTTGCCTGTGATTCATGTACTCGGACACCCAGATCCCTCTGTACCTCAGTTCTGCAATCTCTCTCCATTTAAATAATATACTGCTTTTCTATTTCTCCTGCCAAAGTGGACAAGTTCACATTTTCCCACATTATACTCCATCTGCCAAATTTTTGCCCACTCACTTAACCTATCTATATCCCTTTGCAGACTCCTTATGTCCTCTTCACAACTTACTTTCCCACCTACCTTTGTGTCATCAGCAAATTTAGCAACCATACATTCGGTCCCTTCATCCAAGTCATTGATATAGATTGTAAATAGTTGAGGCCCAAGCACTGATCCCTGTGGCACTCCACTCGTTACATCTTGCCAACTTGAAAATGACCCATTTATGCCTACTCTCTGTTTCCTGTTAGCTAACCAATCCTTTATCCATGCTAATATGTTACCCCCTACACCATGAGCTCTTATTTTGTGTAGTCGCCTTTGATGTGGCACCTTGTCAAAAGACTTCTGGAAATCCAAGTACACCACATCCACAGGATCCCCTTTATCCACGTTGCTTGTTATTCCTCAAAGAACTCTAATAAATTAGTCAAACACGATTTCCCTTTCACAAAGCTGTGTTGACGCTGCCTGATTGTATTAAGATTTTCTAAGTGCCCTGCTATAACCTCCTTAATAATAGATTCTAGCATTTTCCCTATGACAGATGTTAAGCTAACTGGCCTGTAGTTTCCTGCTTTCTGTCTCCCTCCTTTCTTGAATAGAGGAGTTACATTCGCTATTTTCCAATCTGATGGGACCCTTCCAGAAACTAGGCAATTTTGGAAAATTAATACCAATGCATCTACTATCTCTGCAGCCACTTCTTTTAAGACCCGAGGATGAAGTCCGTCAGGACCTGGGGACTTGTCAGCTTTTAGTTCTAATATTTTTTTCGGAACCCTTTCCCTGGTGATTGTAAATGTTTTAAGTTCCTCCCTCCCTTTCACCTCTTGATTACCAATTATTTCTGGCATGTTATTTGTATCCTCTACAGTGAAGACGGACGCAAAATATCTGTTCAATTCATCTGCCATTTCCTTATTCCCCATTATTAATTCCCCAGACTCACTCTCTAGAGGACCAACGCTCACTTTACTTACTCTTTTCCTTTTCAAAATATAGTAAAGAATAGTCAGCACGGATTTCAAAAGGGAAGGTCATGTTTGACCAACCTTATTGATTTCTTTGACAGTTAACAGAAAGAGTAGACAAGGGTAATGTCGTAGATGTAATATATTTGAATTTTCAAAAGGCCTTCGATAAGGTACTTCATTGTAGACTCATGACTAAGGTCAGAGCATGTGGAGTCAGGGGACAAGTAGCAGAATGGATAGCAAACTGGCCACAAAACAGAAAACAGAGAGTAGGGATTAAGGGTAGTTGCACAGACTGGCAAAATTCAGGATTCCCAGTTTCTGGATGGAGTGGGCTTGATGGGCGAAATGGCCTTTTCTTGCCATGGATTTTCTTATTTTTTTATTGGTCGTGTTCGAACCCTAGTCGCAGTCTTCAACACAGTGCCCGGGGTTCTCGCCCAGTGTCAGGTGCAATAACTTTGCTGCACTGCCTTACAGATAAAGGAGATCATCTTTCTGAAGAACACGGTGGCCGAGTGTGACGCCTGCGGTGAGTACACGACTGAACTGAGCCATCAGCAGAAACCTCCACAGACACTGACATTGTAGACCAGGTATCTCACCCCTCTCACTCTGAGTCTCGGTCACTGGCTTGGTGTGAGATCTCGGCTCTGGTCATTCGCTGCTTGCACTTTGATGATCAAAGCTTTGTTTTTAAACTTGCCGCATGATGGCAGCGATTCTGTCATTCAGCACCAGAACTAGTGCCTGGGCCTAGGGCCTGAACCCTCTCCCAGTGCCTGGGCCTAGGGCATGAACCCTCACCCAGTGCCTGGGCCCAGGCCTGAACCCTCTCCCAGTGCCTGGGCCCAGGCCTGAACCCTCTCCCAGTGCCTGGGCCCAGGGCCTGAAACCTCTCCCAGTGCCTGGGCGCTGGGCCTGAACCCTCGCCCAGTGCCTGGGCCTAGGGCCTGAACCCTCTTCCAGTGCCTGGGCCTAGGGCCTGAGCCCTCTCCCAGTGCCTGGGCCCAGGGCCTGAACCCTCTCCCAGTGCCTGGGCGCAGGGCCTGAACCCTCTTCCAGTGCCTGGACCTAGGGCCTGAGCCCTCTCCCAGTGACTGGGCCCAGGGCCTGAGCCCTCTCCCAGTGCCTGGGCCCAGGGCCTGAACCCTCTCCCAGTGCCTGGGCCTAGGGCCTGAACCCTCACCCAGTGCCTGGGCCCAGGGCCTGAGCCCTCTCCCAGTGCCTGGGCCCAGGGCCTGAACCCTCTCCCAGTGCCTGGGCCCAGGGCCTGAACCCTCTCCCGGTGCCTGGGCCCAGGGCCTGAACCCTCTCCCGGTGCCTGGGCCCAGGGCCTGAGCCCTCTCCCGGTGCCTGGGCCCAGGGCCTGAGCCCTCTCCCGGTGCCTGGGCCCAGGGCCTGAGCCCTCTCCCAGTGCCTGGGCCCAGGGCCTGAACCCTCTCCCAATGTCTGGGCCCCAGGCCTGGACCCTCTCCCAGTGTCTGAACCCTGTGGCTGACTGCTGTGGGTTCTATGGTGATGCCCCTGTCTGTGTTTCTGGGGTATAGGCCTTGTTGCGGTTGATGTTTCAGGCCTTGTTGATAGGCTTCATTCCTTATTCCCACTTTTAGGTATCCAAAGTGAAAGGAAGCAGCTGCCAATCACCGTTTATCCCTTTGAAAGGTGTGTTCCTAATCCATGCTTCCCCGGGGTTCTGTGCACTGAGACAGCTGATGGATTCCACTGTGGGGCCTGTCCGAGTGGCTTCACGGGAAATGGAACACGCTGTATCGATGTGGATGAGGTGAGTAAAGCAGAGCAGTTACACCAGGGCGGGCTCGGAAGGGCGGGCTCGGAAGGGGAGATATTTGACACGGAGCCGGATCTCCTGATTGAAATTATTCCAAAATTTATGCCAGATTGGTTAATATATTAACCAATCATCAGAGCACGGGCAAGGATAAAAGTAGGATCTAATTGGCTGAACGCTGTTGTTAATTGCTGGACAGATCGTGTTGATCTTCCTCAAGCCCCAGACGGAAATAATTCCAAAGTAAACTGCCCGAGCGAGGGTTGAAGGGAATGAGCTGAAGGATGTACAGACCTGATCAGAATTGTTGTGCTGGATCTCAGTGTAAACGCCCACTAGCAGTGGGCACCAGGCTGATGAGCCAACCCTTCATTTCTTTCTCCAGTGCCAGACACATCCCTGCTTCCCGAGGGTCCGATGTGTTAACACGTCTCCTGGTTTTCAATGTGAGCCTTGCCCGATCGGCTACAGTGGCCCAAGGATCCAGGGAGTAGGAGAGATGTTTGCCAGAACACACAGGCAGGTGAGGAGCCAACACCAGAACTGGGCAGATCAATACCTGCTGTGCCCTCTGTATCTATAACTCCTCGACCCTGCCCACCACCCCATCGGACTGTGTGTGAGGGGGTGTCGGGGCGTGTGTGAGGGGGTGTCGGGGCGTGTGTGAGGGGGTGTCGGGGCGTGTGTGAGGGGGTGTCGGGGTGTGTGTGAGGGGGTGTCGGGGTGTGTGTGAGGGGGTGTCGGGGCGTGTGTGAGGGGGTGTCGGGGCGTGTGTGAGGGGGTGTCGGGGCGTGTGTGAGGGGTGAGGGGGTGTCGGGGCGTGTGTGTGAGGGGTGAGGGGGTGTCGGGGTGTGTGTGAGGGGGTGTCGGGGCGTGTGTGAGGGGTGAGGGGGTGTGTGAGGGGGTGTCGGGGTGTGTGTGAGGGGTGAGGGGGTGTCGGGGTGTGTGTGAGGGGTGAGGGGGTGTCGGGGTGTGTGTGAGGGGTGAGGGGGTGTCGGGGTGTGTGTGAGGGGGTGTCGGGGTGTGTGTGAGGGGTGAGGGGGTGTCGGGGTGTGTGTGAGGGGGTGTCGGGGTGTGTGTGAGGGGTGAGGGGGTGTCGGGGTGTGTGTGAGGGGGTGTCGGGGTGTGTGTGAGGGGTGAGGGGGTGTCGGGGTGTGTGTGAGGGGGTGTCGGGGTGTGTGTGAGGGGTGAGGGGGTGTCGGGGTGTGTGTGAGGGGGTGTTGAGGGGTGAGGGGGTGTGTGAGGGGGTGTCGGGGTGTGTGTGAGGGGGTGTCGGGGTGTGTGAGGGGTGAGGGGGTGTCGGGGTGTGTGTGAGGGGGTGTTGAGGGGTGAGGGGGTGTGTGAGGGGGTGTCGGGGTGTGTGTGAGGGGTGAGGGGGTGTCGGGGTGTGTGTGAGGGGGTGTCGGGGTGTGTGTGAGGGGTGAGGGGGTGTCGGGGTGTGTGTGAGGGGTGAGGGGGTGTCGGGGTGTGTGTGAGGGGGTGTCGGGGTGTGTGTGAGGGGTGAGGGGGTGTCGGGGTGTGTGTGAGGGGTGAGGGGGTGTCGGGGTGTGTGTGAGGGGTGAGGGGGTGTCGGGGTGTGTGTGAGGGGGTGTCGGGGTGTGTGTGAGGGGGTGTCGGGGTGTGTGTGAGGGGTGAGGGGGTGTCGGGGTGTGTGTGAGGGGTGAGGGGGTGTCGGGGTGTGTGTGAGGGGTGAGGGGGTGTCGGGGTGTGTGTGAGGGGGTGTCGGGGTGTGTGTGAGGGGTGAGGGGGTGTCGGGGTGTGTGTGAGGGGGTGTCGGGGTGTGTGTGAGGGGTGAGGGGGTGTCGGGGTGTGATATCTTTAACCTGTGACGGGTCTCATTCACTCTCTTTATTTTTCAGATTTGCAATGACATCGACGAGTGTGCGAACGGATATAACGGAGGTTGTGATCCAAACTCCGTCTGCACCAACACGCCAGTAAGAAACGTCTCGAACTTTCACACCCGAGCTCTCTGGAGCGGCTCAGAACAACTTGGGAATTATTGACAGGGGAGAGCCAGTGCTGAGTGTGAGAGGGCGTGACGGGGCTCAGTGTGAGAGAATTGGCCTCAGTGCCCCTGAGTTAGGGAGGGGGTGAATCGGCCAGGGTCCCGCTCCTGGCGGTCAGCGCTCCCTGAGCTGAGTGCAGGAATGGGTGTCGAGTGAGGACGGGGTCATACCTGGCTGCGATGTCCCCATGGTTGAATATCGTGCCAGCGCCCACAGTCCCAGCTCAGGCCTGATGAATGGTCACTTGGGCAGAGCTTCTCCTTGGGTACGGCACTGAGGAACTGCAGGAGAGGAGAACGGTGCCGAGGGGAAAATAATGCACTGTGCAAAGTGTGTCAGAGATAGATAGAAAATGTAAAAGATTTAGTAATGGAAGGCTGGAGTTGCGGGGATGGGTGATGGGAACAGCAAGGAGTCGGTCACCGAAGATCCAAACTTCGATTTGGTGGTTTGAAGCCAATAGAGAAAGTGTGAAACCTCGACCTCCGACCCCACGGGGACAGAAACCTCGGCCTCCGACCCCACGGGGACAGAAACCTCGGCCTCCGACCCCACAGGGACAGAAACCTCGGCCTCCGACCCCACGGGGACAGAAACCTCGACCTCCGACCCCACAGGGACAGAAACCTCGGCCTCCGACCCCACGGGGACAGAAACCTCGACCTCCGACCCCACAGGGACAGAAACCTCGGCCTCCGACCCCACGGGGACAGAAACCTCGACCTCCGACACCTTCACCAACCTAAACCCATGAACAAGTATCAATCCTCTTATTCATATTCCAGGTGTTGACGACACACTCCCTTCTATTTCTGCAGGGCTCATTTCAATGTGGCTCCTGCAAGCCCGGGTATGTCAGAGACCAGACCCTTGGGTGCCGGATGGAGAGGAGCTGTGCAAACGGAGCCCCAAACCCGTGTCATGGGAACGCACAGTGCACCGTGGGACGAGATGCCCAGATTACTTGTGCTGTAAGGAAAAATCCAGAGAGAGTGGGACGGGGGGGGGGGAAAGAGAGTGGGACGGGGTGGGGGGGAAAGAGAGTGGGACGGGGGGGGGAAAGAGAGTGGGATGGGGGGGGGCGAGTGGGACCGGTGGGGGGAAAGAGAGTGGGACGGGGGGGGCGAGTGGGACCGGTGGGGGGGGGGGGGCGGAAATGGGACCGTCATCCACGCCTTTGTTACCTCTAAACTCAACTGTTCTAATGCTCTCCTGGCCGACCTCCCACCTTCCACCCTGCATAAACTTGAGCTTATCCAAAACTCTGCTACCAAGTCACACCAAGTCCCGTTCTCCCATCACCCCTGTGCTCGCTGACCTACATTGGCTCCCAGTCTGGCAACACCTCAAAATTAAAATTTTTATCCTTGTTTTCAAATTCCTCCATGGCCTCGCCCCCTCCCTATCTCTGTAACCTTCTCCAGCCCTACAACCCTTTGAGATCTCTGCGCTCCTCCAATTCTGGCCTCTTGCGCATCCCCCAACTTTAATCACTCCACCATTGGCGGCCGTGCCTTCAGCTGCCTAGGCCCTAAGCTCTGGAATTCCCTCCCTAAACCTCTCTACCTCTCCGCCTTTCTGCCTCGCTCTCTTCCTTTAAGACGCTCCTTAAAACCTACCTTTTTGACTAAGCTTTTGGTCACTTGTCCGAATGTCTCCTTATGTGGCTCGGTGTTGAATTTTGTTTGATAATCGCTCCTGTGAAGCATCTTGAAATTTTTTACTACGTTAAAGGTGCTATATAAATGGCAGTTGTTGTTGACCGGGTAGAGAGGGAGGGGGGGTGAGAGGGAGAGGAGGGAGAGAGGGGCAGTGAGGAGAGAGGGACCGGGGTGGGGGGGGAGGAGAGAGAAACGGGTGGAGAGAGGGACAATAGGAGGAGAGGGGGACAGTGGGGGGAGAGCAGGACAGGGGGGATAGAGGAACAGTGGGGGGAGAGGGGGACAGTGGGGAGACAGAGACAGTGAGGAGAGAGGAACAGTGGGGGCAGAGAGGGACGGGGGGAAAGTGGGAAAGAGGCCATTCTCGGGACTGCATCAGACACACAAATAAATCTATATTTAGGCGTGTGAGCCACAAGTATATGTTACACAGATATACATTCACAAGTTTGACAAACCAGTGATGAACAAACAACACGCTGGAAATAAAAACAGGAGACATACGTGCTCAATTGGTGAGATAATGCTTGAGAGGAATTTGAGAGAGGCTGAGGGTGTTATTTGACTTGTTGTTTATCAAGTCTAAACGTTGAGAGATGGTGATAGAAATCCAGGTCTGCTGCAAATACTTTCTGAGGTTTGGTGGTTTAAGGGCATCTGTCCAATAATCCATTGCACCATCAATACCAACAACCCTCTCGTCACACTATCATTTAACGCGCTCTTTATGTTTAACATCTAATCATGGTATTAATTAACAAGGTCTTTATTTTTCTAATTGCGGGTGTGATCTCCGACAGTGTAGTGTCGGCTGGGCTGGAAACGGCTACAGATGTGGACGAGACACAGATATCGACGGGTTCCCAGATGTGACACTCGGATGTCCTGAAAGAAACTGCCACAAGGTACGGATGGAATGTAATAAAAGGGAAAGGGAGAGAAGTCATAGAAGTTACAACATGGAAACAGGCCCTTCGGCCCAACATGTCCATGTCGCCCAGTTTATACCACTAAGCTAGTCCCAATTGCCTGCACTTGGCCCATATCCCTCGATACCCATCTTACCCATGTAACTGTCCAAATGCTTTTTAAAAGACAAAATTGTACCCGCCTCTACTACTGCCTCTGGCAGCTCGTTCCAGACACTCACCACCCTTTGAGTGAAAAAATTGCCCCTCTGGACCCTTTTGTATCTCTCCCCTCTCACCTTAAATCTATGTCCCCTCGTTATAGACTCCCCTACCTTTGGGAAAAGATTTTGACTATCTACCTTATCTATGCCCCTCATTATTTTATAGACTTCTATAAGATCACCCCTCAACCTCCTGCTCTCCAGGGAAAAAAGTCCCAGTCTATCGAACCTCTCCCTATAAGTCAAACCATCAAGTCCCAGCAGCATCCTAGTAAATCTTTTCTGCACTCTTTCTAGTTTAATAATATCCTTTCTATAATAGGGTGACCAGAACTGTACACAGTACTCCAAGTGTGGCCTAACTAATGTCTTGTACAACTTCAACAAGACATCCCAACTCCTGTATTCAATGTTCTGACCAATGAAACCAAGCAAGCTGAATGCCTTCTTCACCACCCTATCCACCTGTGACTCCACTTTCAAGGAGCTATGAACCTGTACTCCTAGATCTCTTTGTTCTATAACTCTCCCCAACGCCCTACCATTAACGGAGTAGGTATGAAAGATGGAGAGATAGACTGAGGAAGGAGAGAGAGACTGACTAAGAGAAAGAGAGAGGAAGTTGATGCAAAGTAAAGTAAGTGACTGTTGGTTGATTGATGTGCTGTGCTCCTGCCCTAGGATAACTGTGTGACTGTGCCAAACTCTGGGCAGGAGGATGCGGACAGAGATGGGGTTGGAGATGCATGTGATGATGATGCAGATGGAGACGGGGTCCCTAACCTGGAGGTTAGTGTTTGATTAAATAAAATATCAGTGAAAAAAGTGCCCATAGTGTCAGTCGTGGCTCAGTGGTAGCACCATGCCCTCTGAGTCATGAGGTTGTGGGTTCAAGTCCCACTCCAGAGACTTGAGCACAAAATCTAGGCTAATACTCTGGTGCAGTACTGAGGGAGCGCTGCACTGTCGGAGGGGCAGTACTGAGGGAGCGCTGCACTGTCGGAGGGGCAGTACTGAGGGAGCACTGCACTGTTGGAGGGGCGGTACTGAGGGAGCGCTGCACTGTCGGAGGGTCAGTACTGAGGGAGTGCTGCACTGTCGGAGGTTCAGTACCGAGGGAGCGCTGCACTGTCGGAGGGTCAGTCCTGAGGGAACGCCGCACTGTCGGAGGGTCAGTCCTGAGGGAGCGCCGCACTGTCGGAGGGTCAGTCCTGAGGGAGCGCCGCACTGTCGGAGGGTCAGTCCTGAGGGAGCGCTGCACTGTCGGAGGGTCAGTCGTGAGGGAGCGCTGCACTGTCGGAGGGGCAGTACTGAGGGAGCGCTGCACTATCGGAGGGGCGGTACTGAGGGAGCGCTGCACTGTCGGAGGGTCAGTACTGAGGGAGTGCTGCACTGTCGGAGGTTCAGTACTGAGGGAGCACTGCACTGTCGGAGGGTCAGTACTGAGGGAGCGCTGCACTGTCGAAGGTTCAGTACTGAGGGAGCGCTGCACTGTCGAAGGTTCAGTACTGAGGGAGCGCTGCACTGTCGGAGGGTCAGTTCTGAGGGAGCGCCGCACTGTCAGAGGGTCAGTACTGAGGGAGTGCTGCACTGTCGGAGGGTCAGTACTGAGGGAAAGCTGCACTGTCGGAGGGTCAGTACTGAGCGAGAGCTGCACTGTCGGAGGGTCAGTACTGAGGGAGTGCTGCACTGTCGGAGGGTCAGTACTGAGGGAGCGCTGCACTGTCGGAGGGTCAGTACTGAGGGAGCGCTGCACTGTCGGAGGGTCAGTACTGAGGGAACGCCGCACTGTCGGAGGGTCAGTCCTGAGGGAACGCCGCACTGTCGGAGGGTCAGTCCTGAGGGAGCGCCGCACTGTCGGAGGGTCAGTCCTGAGGGAGCGCCGCACTGTCGGAGGGTCAGTCCTGAGGGAGCGCTGCACTGTCGGAGGGTCAGTCGTGAGGGAGCGCTGCACTGTCGGAGGGTCAGTACTGAGGAAGAGCTGTCGGAGGCGCCGTCTTTCGGATGAGACGATGATCTGCCCTCTCAAGTGGACGTAAAAGATCCCACGGCCACTAGAGATGACCAGGGGAGTTCTCACCGATGCCCTGTGCCAATATTTATCCCTCAACCAACATCACTAAA